>NW_012123931.1:129002-133996 GCF_000951035.1 Colobus angolensis palliatus | reverse complement strand
GCAAAACCCTGTCTCTACTAAAAATACATAAATTAGCCAGGTGTGGTGGCATGCGCCTGTAGTCCTAGCTACTTGGGAGGCTGAGACAGGAGAATCTCTTGAACCCAGGAGGCAGAGGTTGCAGTGAGCCAAGATTGTGCCACTGCACTCCACTCCAGCCTGGGTGACAGAGCAAGATTCTGTCTCAAAAAAAAAAAAGAAAAAAAGAAAATCATTAATCTAGTCCAGACCAGCCTTTTACAGATGAGGTCACTGAAGTGCAGAGAGGTGAACTGACTTGTCTAATTTTACACAAGTCATCAGCATAACTTGACCTGAAATCCAAAGCCAAGCTGTTCCCTATTACCTCCAGGTCCTTCAGTCCAGTCCTCCTGGGGTTCAGCCTTGGCAGTTGGTATTGGTGACAAAGGGAATAGAGAGGAACATGCATAGAGCTCTCCATTTAGATTGACATATTCACACTGTGCCAGGGCACTGGCAAGGAACAGTGCAAACTCCAAGAGTGCTCGCCCCGACCCTTTTCCCCCTCCCCATCCTCTCTTATAACCAATTTCAGCTAAAAGGTCTGAGAAGATAAGGGAATCTTAGATGACTCTCACTAGGGTGTAAATGACCCCCACCGTGATTTTTATTTTATCGACACATAACTCTAAAAACAGTTTGATGGCTAGGATGCCAGGCAGTAGGATGAAGACATGGGGAAACTGCCTGGGGTCATGAAGAAGGTGGAGGCACTGAAGCCATGAGTAATTTTATAAAGAACACCTTAGCAAAAGTCCAGCACCGTGATTTCTCATCTTCACTACCTAGGACGCATAACGTCCCACGTTCTGACAGATTTTATCAGACAAATTGCACTCAGTCATGCTTCATTCATTTTCCTTGGAGAGTTCCCAGGTTACATAGAATTGAGATAATCTCCCCACCTCACTGTCACCCCCATGGAGACACTCCATGTTTCTGTTTGCAATACAGTCTTATATAGATCAATATTAGATTTTCATGGTGTTCTTTGTATTTTGCAACTATTGCTCAAGCTGGAGACCCTAAAAGAGCACTAGCTTTAGAGTCAAAGACCCCTGGGTTCCAGTTTCAGCTGAGAGACTGTGAGCACGTCACTAGCCCACTCTGATCCTGTCTCCTGGTTTTATAATCACCTATTTCCCATCAATTGCGAGGCTGGAGAGAAAAGTGCCCACTCTGGCCAGTACACAGTAGGAGCTTAGTAAGCTTACGTTCTCTTGCTTCCCCACTACCCTAAAGTGTTAGCAGAAAGACAGAGATGTGGGGAACGGCACCTAGGAGGCTCCAGCTGTATGCTTCACAATCCTACCAATGAAAAATCTGAATTAGGCTTCAGTTTCCCGTCTACAAAATGAGACAGGACAGGAGTTGGGGGTAGGAAGAAGAGGAGCTTGACTTTGTTGGTTTAAGCTGGGCCCGTCTGATTCTGTAACGCAGGCTTCACTGCAGGGTCCGGCCCACTCCGCAGCCAGGGCTTTAAGTGCTCTGAATGTCTTTTGGCCAAGTCCAACGCTGTCCAAGGTGGCGGTGGGGATGTGGAGTTGTGGGTAGTGGGGTGGAGAGAAGCAGTTTCCCCATATAACCTGCAGATGGCACCAGAGCAGCGCAGGAGCCAAAGGTCCGCTCCAGCTTCCTGGACACCCGGGCAAGGCTGGGTAGGGCGTAGGGCGAGGCAGAGGTGGTGCACACCGCTAGGCTGGGCAGCGGCACCGGCGTGGTTGGGGATCAGTCCACGCCGTTTAAAATTGACACAAAGGTCTTTTGGCTAATTTCTTCTCTTTAATAGGGTGATCATATGCTTTATCATCCAAATCTAGACACTTCGGAGAGTGAAAGGGGCACTATAATAATTGCACCGGGACAGCAGACATAACCTTAGCTGTACCTTGCAAACCAGAACATATGGTCAACCTACCCTCCGGTCACTTTTTCTTCCTTGTTTCCTTTCTTTCTTTTACTTTTTTCTTTTTAAACACACAGCATTCTTTCTCCCCGAGCACCGTTGTCTTTGAAAATGCCCTTGCAATCGGGTTATTTTCGACCAGGCAACATCTGCTTTCGCATCTTGAGTCTGAACAGTCTCTCTGAACCCACCCCAAAGGCTGGTTTTAGCTTCCAGTCAGAAGACCTGTTCCTGGCTTGCCATCCCCATGACTCAAGAATTAAAGATGTCAGACGTGGAACAGTGGCCCTTATCTCAACTTTGGTTCCTCTTTGATAAATGTATTCCTGTAATTTTGTGCTGAGTGCTCATTTCCTTTATCTCTTTGAATTTACGTATAGTAGTTTATCGAATTGTAAGTAGACAAGCCCCATTAAGCAAGATTCTTGTATTTCCAAGATCATCTCATTACTCCATTCAACCCCAAATTAGCATGCCATTTATCCCCTTGTTTCTAACCCTCTTCACTTAACAGTCTCATGAACATCTCTCCATTGCAGAAAGGACTCGAACTGTTTTCACTTCCATTTTTAGTTGATTCATTGCTATCCAAGTAGTGATTTGTCTAGGGGAGTCATTAGTAGAGAACTGTGCCCTTAAATTTAGTTTTGCAGTTGGATCCTGCTAGTTAATATCTCTCTCTCTGTCATTCTCACATTGCAACAAATGACTGTGGGTTTCTGTCTTAACCTAAAATCTAGGTTAGAAATTTGATCTTATCTCAATAAAATATTAATAGATAGTGTGAGACTTTTTAAAATTTACTGAAACGTTTCTCAGCTAAGAATGACACTCATGGTCACAAATACGCATGTAAGCAAGCAGAAAATTGAGCTTCAAATATATAAACTCATAAAATATCATGTTTAGGGACAATTTTTTCTTCTTTTTTAGTAAAGTATATTTGCTATAGTTGGAATGATTGTGTCTTCTCCAAAATTCATATTGGAACTTAAACCCCAATGTGATAGCATTAAGAATTGGAGTCTTTAGGATATGACTAAGTCGTGAGGGAGGAGCCCCCTCATGAATGGCATTAGTGACCTTATGAAAGGGCTTGAGGGAGCTACCTAGCTCGGTTTTCTTCTTGTGCTTTTCTGTCCTTTCCGTCATGTTGAGACACAGCATTCTTCACCTCTGGAGGAGTCAACATTCAAGGTGCCATCCTGGAAGCAGACAGCAGCCCTCACTAGACTGCAAACCTGCTGCCACCTTGATCTTGGACTTCCCACCCACCAGAACTGTGAGAAATACATGTTTGTTCTTTACACGTTACCCAGTCTCAGATATTTTGTTATAGCAGCACAAATGGATTAAGACAGTATCTTACATACAACAAAGTGCATGTACCTTAAGTTACAACTCCGTACTATTTACATATGTGCACACTCATGTGACCACCACTCAGCTCAAGAGACAGAATGTTCCCATCAGCACAGAGGGCTCCCTCTTGCCCCTTCTCAGTTGCTGTCCCCTCAAAGTTAACCACGATACTGACCTCTGTCACCATGGATTAGTTGTGCCTGTTCTTGAACTTCATATAAATGGAATCATACAGTACGTGTGTGTTTGGAACTTAAGCTGGCTTCTTCCATTCAACATAATCCTGTGAGATTTAGCCATGTTTTGGGTACTGGTAGTTGTTTATTTTTCTGGTTGTGTAGTTTTCCATATTTTATTTATTACCCTTCTATTTTTGTCTCTAACTCGGTGACTTGTGGGGTCTATAGGTCGTTTTTAGCTAGACTGATATTAAAAATCGTCTTATCAGTGGAGCTTAGGACATTTTTAGAAGACAAAAACCTAATAAACCCAAGCCCCCCAATCTTAAGCCAAGCTTCCTTCTCACGCCTGCTTCAGTTGCTCTTCTTCATGTGGTATTTTTTTCCCTCACAAAACTGATGGAAATTAAGAAACCCAGAAGCTCTTCATCATGTTATCAGCTTAGGGGCTCTTGTTATCTGCATAACAGGGTAGATATTTATAATCTGAAATGTTAAAATAACTATAGCAAACACTTACATAGCACTAACTGCTGTTCAAAGTGCTTTACATATTTTACCTCAAAACAACTCTGTGAAATAGACACTATTATTGTCATCCCCACATTTTAGATGCGGAAATGGAGTTATAGTGAGACCATGTAACTTTCCCAAGGTAGTGGAGCCAGGACTTGAATCTGTGTTTTCTGGTTTTAGAGCCTGCACCCTTCACCACCACACCATACTGTGTAGCATGATACTTCCTGTGGTTGAAGTGTTTTCTTCTATTAGCTTGGGAGCATTTTCTGAATAATTTGAATCTTACAAGTTTGCTTCAAAGAATACAAGTAAATTGAAATGGAGGATCTAATATAGAATGTGTGGCATTTGTGAATAAATTATAGGACTCCCTGGTTTTAAGTAATAATTATTTGCTTATCTTGTGACTTTTGTCAGCAGGGCTGTAATGTGCTCACCTCAGTTTCCTTCTCTTCAATAGGAGGAGATGGGCTCAGAGACAGGAACAATTTATCAGAAAATCTCATCACACCTTCCCTCACCATCTGGAAACTGGAGATAGGTTTGTGAAATCTTGGTTGAGAAAGAGTTGAATGCCACTTGTAGCATAGTGAGTTTAAGAAAGGTGGTTTTATTCGCTAGTTCTGTTGCACAGGATCCTGCAAGTTTTGGCAATTAACATATATGATCAACAGTTTTCTCACAAAGATTATCAGGGTTCTAGAGGAAATTATCTTCCAGTTTTATCCTGCTGCTAAAGTCCTATATTTCTTTATAGAAGAACTAATTAATTATTGGTCACTTTTCATTAGACATTTCTCTGCCCTTTATGCTGTGCTTTATGTCTCTTTGTGCCCAGCCCCAGGTTTTTCCTTCTAACTGCAAGAAGGTTATTGAAATTTTCTCTCTCTCTCTCAAACTCCCGGGCTCAAGTGATCCTCCCCCGTCCGCCTCCTGTGTAGCTGGCATTACAGGTGTGCACCACTGGGCACTGCTGATTTTCTCTCTCTCTCCTCTTTTTTTTGTTT
>NW_012123931.1:108350-128952 GCF_000951035.1 Colobus angolensis palliatus | reverse complement strand
AGGTTTTTCCTTCTAACTGCAAGAAGGTTATTGAAATTTTCTCTCTCTCTCTCAAACTCCCAGGCTCAAGTGATCCTCCCCCGTCCGCCTCCTGTGTAGCTGGCATTACAGGTGTGCACCACTGGACACTGCTGATTTTCTCTCTCTCTCCTCTTTTTTTTGTTTTTGTTTTTGTTTTTGAGATGGAATCTCACTCTGTCGCCCAGGGTGGAGTGCAGTGGTGTGATCTTGGCTACTGCAACCTTCACCTCCCTGGTTCAAGCAATCCTGAGTAGTTGGGCTTACAGATGCACACCACCACATATGGATAATTTTTTTGCATTTTTAGTAGAGATGGAGTTTCACCATGTTGGCCAGAATGGTCTCAAACTCCTGACTTCAGGCAGTCCACTCACCTTAGCCTTCCAAAATGTTGGGATTACAGGCATGACCACCACGCCTGGCCAATTTTCTCTTTAACCTTTCCCCTGAGCATGTGTACACACACACACACACATACACATAAACATGCATATAGACACTCAGACATCCACATGTATACACAAATATACATACAGAGACATACACATATCTACACATACTTATTAGATATGCATTTACACACACCAACGCACATGTGCACACACACATGTACACACCTGCCTTTCATCTTCTTCACAGGACTCAGGGTTCTCAGAGAGTGGAAAGAGTATGCACCACGAGTCAAAGATAGACTGTGCAACTTTGCACAAGTATCTTTTCTTTCAAGATCTCATTTATAATAGTAAACATCCTTACCCACCAATTAGGGTTATTTTGAAGATAAAACAGAAAGGTTGAATAACAGAATGATGGCATGTCGTATAGTTAAGAAGAAAAAAAGAAAGAAAAAAATTAACCTTGACCAAAAAGAGGTCTGGCCTTTGTCCTAGACTCCTGGAAGGTGATTTCTAACATGTAATACCTGATAGGAATATCTTTGCCTGGGGATCTTGGGTCATGATGGATAGACTAATAATAAGATTTAGGGTGGGGACTAGCCAGGGCAGGAAAAGTGACTATGTGATTTAGAGTCTGTGTTTTAAGTCATCCTTGGAAGGACTGGAGACTAGAAACTGAGAGCAGCCATGTGGACAATCAAGCATGCCTCTGTGATGAAGTTCCAGTAAAAATTCTGAACACCGAGGCTTGAGGGAAACTTATTGGCTGGGAATACTCCATGTGTATTGGCACATAGCAAAGCCGGGAGGGTAATGCACTCTGACTGCATGGGGAAGGGATAATGGACACTCCATGACTGGTGTCCTCTTGGACTCAGCCCTACGCCTTTCTTCCCCTGGCTGATTTTAATTTTTATCCTTTCCATGTAATCAAGCCATAACTATGAGTATAACAGCTTTCTGTGAGTTCCAGCCAATTCTTAGAGGTAAGCAAGCAGAGCTCATCTACCACCGGCTGAAAAAAATTATTTAAAAATCCCTAAACCAAAGAAGGCCAGATCTCTCATGAATCTGACCCAACAGATTTTGAAGCCAAAGCTGAGGGCATTTGAGCCAAAGCCAGGCCAGACAGAGATGAGGCTCCTGGGAGGGAACAGGTGCAGTCCTGCTCAGGCTGCAGTGTCCCTGGGCTACAGCTGGAAAAGAGCTCCCTCTGGGTCACAGCTTCTAGGGACAGAGTTTGGGGCAGGTCAACTGTCTGATTTGTAAGGCTCTGGTGATGAACTCAGCTGGGAAACTGTGTGGTGATGGGAAGAGAATGGTTTTGCTTTTCCAAATCATCTACCCCCTGCATGCTTGGATCCACATGGGAACTCAGTGTGGAAACTACCTTTGAACAGCCTAAGCCTGAACTCTGGGCCACGTGTGCAGCTTCCTGGCCTCCAGCTTTGTTCAGTCCTTACCCCTACCCATCACTGATGCCAGATCCATCCTCCCAAATATCCTTTCATCATGTTACCCTCCCCACCACCTCATGGCACCTTCTACACAACAGGAAATGCCTCCCACCTCAGCTTGGCATTCAAGGTTCTTTCTGATGTGGCCCACCTCTCACCACCCTATGGCACCTTCTACACAACAGGAAATGTGTCCCACCTCAGCCTGGCATTCAAGGTTCTTTTGATGTGGCCCACCTCTCACCACCCCACCACATCTCCCTGTGGGTCCTGCCTAATTGGATCAATTTTTCCTATCCTTGAGCGGAACTTTCCCACCTCCATACTGTTGCTTACACTGTGAACTTCCTGTGCATGTTCTCTTCCTCCCTCTCCCCGAGTCCAAATGCTATAGACTGGATTGTGTCTCCCCAAAATTCTTATGTTGGAGCCCTAACCCCCTATGTAATTGTATTTGAAAACAGGGCTCCTAGGAAGTAATTAAAGTGAAGTAAGTGGGGAGGGGCAGAGCAAGATGGCTGAATAGTAGTCTCTACCAATCAGTCCCCCTGCAGGAAAATAAAATGTAACAACCGTCTCCACCAGAAAACCATCTTCATAAGAACCAAAAATCAGGCGAGGACTCACAGTACCTGGGTTTAACTTCATGTCGCTGAAAGAGGCACTGAAAAGGGTAGGAGAACCAGTCTTGAAACACCAATGTCACCCCTCCCCCTCCCCCAGCAGTGGCCGTTGTGGTGCTGAGAATCTGTGCACCTGGGAGAGGGAGAAGGCAGCAACTGTGGGACTTTGCACTGAACTCAGTGCTGCTCTGTCACAGGAGAAAGCAAAACCAGGTGGAACTCACCTGCCCATGGAGGGAGCATTTAGACCAGCCTTACCCAGAGGGGTTAACCCATCCCAGTAGTTAGAAGGCTTGAGGCTTGGGTTTTGACAAGCTTTGGCATAGCAGGCTATTATGCTCTGGGGCCCTAAATAAACTTGAAAGGCAGTCTAGACCATAAGGACTTCAACTTCTAGGCAAGTCCTAATGCCATACTGGACTGAGAGCCAGTGGACTCAGGGGACACAAGACCTAGAGAGACACCAGCCAGGGCAGCCAAAGGAGTGTTTGCACAACCCCTCCCCCAACCCCAGGCAACACAGCTTTGCACTAACTAAAGTGACTCCTTCCTTTTGCTTGAGGAGAGGAAGGGGAAGAGTAAAGAGGACTTTGTCTTACATCTTGGATAGCAGCTCAGCCACAGTAGGAAAGAGCACCTGTCAGAGTTGAGAGGCCCCCATTCCAGGACCTGGCTCCTGAATTACCTTTCTAGATACACCCTGGGCTAGAAGGGAATCTGCTGCTCTAAAGGAAAGAACCGAGTCCTGACAGGATTCATCACCTGCTGACTCAAGAGCCTTGGGCCCTGAATAACCAACAGTGATACCCAGGTAGTATGCAATGGGCCTGGAGTAAGGCTCTGAGACATGCCGGCTTCAGGGGAGACCCAGCACATTCCCAGCTATGGTTAAGGTGAGAGATTTCTTCTGCTTGAGAAAAGCAGAGGGAAAGCTAAAAGGGACTTTATCTTGCAGCTTAGGTACCTGCCTGGCCACAATGGGGTAGAGAGCACCAAATGGGCTCTTGTGGCCACTGATTCTAGGCCTTGGCTCTTAAACAGCATTTCTGGACCTGCCCTGGGCCACAGGGGAGCCCACTGCCCTGAAGGGTGAGTCCCAGGCCTGGAAGCATTCACCACAGTGACTTAAGAGCCCTTGGGCCCCAAGTAAACATCAACAGTAGCCTGGCAGCACTCCCTGTGGGCCTGTGGTGGTGGCCACAGGGTGAGGCTCCTCTGCCTGTGGAAAGGGAAAGGCAGAGTGGGAAGGACTTTGTCTCATGGTTTCAGTGTCAGCTCAGCCGCCTTAGAATAAAGCACCAGGTAAATTTCTACGGTTTTTTACTCCAGTCTCTGGCTCCCAGACAGCATCTCTGGACCCAGCAGGGCCTGAGGGAACTCGTTGCCCTGAAGAGAAAGACACAAGTCTGGCTGGCTTTGCCACCTGCTGACTGTAGGGCCCCAGGGCCTCGAGTGAACATAGGCAATAGCCAGGTAGTGTTGACAGTGGGCTTTGAGTGAGACCCGGTGCTTTGCTGGCTTTAGGTTTGACCCAGTGCAGTCCCAGTAGTGGTGGCCATAGGGATGTTGTGTCAGCCCACCCCCAGCTCCAAGTGGCTCAAGAGAGAGAGACAGAGACAGAGACTTTTTTGGGAGAGAAACTACAGGTAGAGAATAAAAGTTTCTACTGCCTGGTAGCTCAGAAAATTCTTCCAGATCTTATCCAAGACCACCAAGGCAGTTCCTCTATGAGTCTGCCAGAACCATAGCATAACTGGGCTTGGAGTGTCCCCTAAGAAAGATACAGTTTAGATCACAACACCCACATCCTTTCAAATACCTGGAAAGCCTTCCCAAGGGTGGGTACAAACAAGCCCAGACTGAGAAGACGGTGGCAGCTTGAAATCAGCCATGGAATATTTGCACCACAGAAAATGTCAAACACTACAGAACAGACTCTGATCCCTCCCTGAAACAGAGCCCCTTGTGTAACAACAGCACACCACTGCCGCATCCCTGAGCAGAGCGCTGTGTGTTGCAGCAGAGAAGGGGCGGGTGTCTTCTCCCTTGGGCTACAGAATACACATTTTTTTCCTTAGCACATGGATCATTCTCAAGGATAGACCATATTTTAGGTCACAGGACACATCTTAAAACATTAGAAAAAATGAAATAATATCAAACATCTTCTTTGATCACAATGGAATAAAAGTAGAAATTAGTAACAAGAGAAATGTTGGAAACTATAAAAACAAATGGAGATTAAGTAATATGCCCTGGAATGACCAGTGGGTCAATGAAGAAATCAAGAAGGAAATGGAAACATTTCTTAAATGATAATGGAAACAGAACATGCCAGAACTTATGGGATATGACAAAAGCAATACTAAGAGGGAAGTTTATGGCTGTAAACACCTACTTTAAAAAGTAGAAAAGCATCAAATAAACAACTTAACAATGTATCTTGAAGAAATAGAAAAGCAAGAGCAAACCAAACCCAAAATGCGCAGAAGAAAAGAAATAATAAAGATCACAGCAGAAATAAATGGAATTGAAATGTAGAAAACAATAAAAAGCATCAATGAAATGAAATGAAAAGTTGGTTTCTGGAAAAGATAAACAATGTTGACAAACTTTAAGCCTAACTAAAACTAAGAAAAAAAGAAGACTCAAGTGAATAAAATCAAAGATGAAAAAGGAAATATTACAACTGATACCACAAGTATTCAGAGGATCACTAGTGGCTATTACAAGCAACTGTATGCAAGGCTGGGTGCGGTGTCTCACGCCTGTAATCCCAGCACTTTGGGAGGCTGAGATGGGTGAATCACAAGGTCAGGAGTTTGAGACCAGCCTGACCAACATGGTGAAACCCATCTCTACTAAAATACAAAAAAATTAGCCAGGCGTGGTGGCACACACCTGTAATCCCAGCTACTTGGGAGGCTGAGGCAGGAGAATCGCTTGAACCCAGCAGGCGGAGGTTGCAGTGAGCTGAGATCATGCCACTGCACTCCAGCCTGGGTGACAGAGCAAGATTCTATCTCAAGAAAAACAAAAAACAAAAAAAAACAACAAAAAAAAAACTGTATGCAAAGAAATAGGAAAACCTACTACTAAAAATGGATAAATCTGTGGACATATCCAGCCAAACTATTCCAAAAATAGAGACCTTACCCAAATGATTACAAACTCATTCTACAAGGCTAGTATTACTCTGATAACAAAACCAAAGATACATCCAAAACAGAGAACTACAGGCCAATATCACTGATGAATATTGATGCAAAAATCTTCCACAAAATATTAGCAAATTGATTTCATCAACAGATTAAAGTTGGGGTGCATCATCCCGGGTTCACTCAACACTTCCCCTTTTCCTGCATGTGTCTACTTTGGCTGTGCTCCTTGGGGGCAGTGGTGGTGGCAATGTTGGTGTGTGGGCCTCCCAGGGCAAGGGGAAATTGAGTATGTCCTTCTCACCTCCTTCCAGGCATCTGTAGCCTGGCACCAGCTCTGGCCAGGTCTTCAAGCAAGGGACCTGGAGATGTTCTTTTCCAATTTCTGGATTGGGAGATGGAGGCAAATTCTGGGTACTTGAGTCAGAACTAAGATGAGGCTTGATCAGGGGCTTCTGGGGTCCTGAGAGGCAGAGACCTGAAACCCTCTAGAGTGTGTGGAGAGCTGGGTGTGTGTTCTGGCCAGTTGCTTCTCCCTGTGCCTCAATGTTACAGGTACCCTTGGAGGGGCTGAGATCCTGGGGATGCCTGGAACCTGACTGCATGGCCTGCCCACCCTGATGACCTTGTGTTTTCCATGACAGGCTAGCAAGACCAAGGATAATGGCTCCGACAGTTTCATGCACTCCATGGACACACAGCTGGAGTGGCAAATGGAGACCACCCAGAGCCTGGTGGACTCCTATGTGGCCATTGTCAACAAGACTGTGTGGGACCTCCTGGTTGGTCTCATGCCCAAAACCACCATGCACCTCATGATCAACAACATGCATGCACCGCCTCATAGGGGCAGGGGGCTCCTGTGGCACTGGGGATGCAGGTGACTGTGTTGGCCTGGAGGAGGTGCCAACCAGCCCTATGAGACCAGGTCCAGGGACAGGGGCACGGTCCAGACCAGAGCTGTCCCATAGAACTATAATATGGGCCTGGGCACAGTGGCACATGCCTGTAATCCCAGTACTTTGGGAGGCCAAGGCAGAAGGATCGCTTGAGCCCAGGAGTTTCAGACCAGCCTGGGCAACATAGTGAGACCCGGTCTCTATAAAAACATTTAAAAAATAGCTGGGTCTGGTGGTGGCATGTGCCCATAGTCCTAGCCACTCAACAAGCCAATGTTGGAGGATCACTTTTAGCCCAGGAGGTTGAGGCTACAGTGAGCAGGGATCTCGCCTACTGTACTTCAGCCTGGCAACAGAGTGAGATCCTGTCTCCAAAAATTAAAAACTGAGTAGACAGGTGTTCTGGTGGCATGATAGGTCCTGGGTCCCCTCCCAGATCTGTGACCTTGGACAGGTGACTTTTCCTCTGGACCTCAGTTTCCTTATCTGAGTGAGAAAAGGTGGTAGGGAGGCAGGTCTTCGAGTCTAAGTGGTGTAGAAGCCACATCTGAAAAGCAATACTTGGGGTTCCAAGTCCAGCACACAGTCCCAGCAGGCTCACGCGTGGTGGCCAGGTTGGCACAGGCATCAGGTCCCAACCTCCTTCCCTCTTTGCCAACTCTTAGACCAAGGAGTTCATCTTTTCGGAGCTGCTGTCCAACATGTACTCGCGTGGGGACAAGAACATGCTGATGGAGGAGGTGGCACAGCAGGCACAGTGGTGCAATGAGATGCTGTGCACACACCACGTGCTGAGGGAGGTGCCCAGCATCATTGGCGACATCAACACGAACACCATCAGCATGCCCACGGGGGTCCATGGATGACTCCTGGCTGCAGGTGCAGAGTGTCCCAGCCGGACGCAGGTACCAGGGCTGGCCCCTACAGCCCCAAAGCCCCCCAGACTCTATGGCTGAGCCTGTGGGCTCTTGGAAAAGGCTCCATGCCCAAGGTGGCAGACGTGGGTGCTCTCTGAAGTTGTCACAGAGGGCAGAGAGCTCGTGGTTTATGGTGTAGGGGCTGGGAACTTGGAGGGTGTTGTGTGTGGGGCTGGACTCTGAGGTGGCCAGAGGCCCAGGAACGTCATCCCGGGCACAACGTACCTGTCATGCAGTCTGAGCCATGCTGCCAGGGCAGAGTATCCAGCTCCCAGCCTGGGAGTGTAGAGAGCTGAATCCACTGCAGAGCAGGGGTGATAGTCACCTATAGATATAGATAGTCCTCTGTCTGTCGGCAATCCAGTGGCGATCTAGGGTAAAATCTTGAGAGTCTCATACACATGGTCATCCCACGACACCTCACAGGCCAGGCAGGAACACACAGCCCCCTTCGCTCCCTCCCAGGTACCATCATAGCTGCTAGCCTGTGACTGAAGGCAGGGTCTCTGGCCCCCGCTGAAGCACTCCTGCCAGCCAGCGGGCTCACGCACCTTGGCCTGTTGCTCCTAGGGGTTGCCTGTGCTATTCAGCCAAGGGGATCACAGTGCCTGCTGGCCCAGCTGAGCTCCGCCTAGCGAGCCCACCAGCCTCCCCTGCCATGGACTCTCCCTCTTCTGATTTCCCAGCAGGAAGGGCCCAGCCTCACCTATGGAACGTGCAGCCCCCTGCAACCAGCTGTGGCTCGCCTCTAAGACTTACAAGTCTATGGCCAGTGGCATATGCCCTCCCTGTCTTACCCAGGGTCCCGGGCTTTCTGACCACCCAGAGGGGCCTCTGGCACTCACCCCAGTCATCCATCCCTTTTATTTCATCATCCTGAGTCAAGCAATGTTCCTTCTGTATCAGGCCTGGTGGCTGTTGGGTGGGGCTCCCCAAGGTGAGAGGTGGCCCTGGGCCAGTGGGTTGGAAGGGAGGGTGACCAGAGAAGGGGGAACCCCGAGGGGGCTGAGCATTGGTCTGAACTGGGGTGCACCTCCTGGGTACTATGGGTCAGGCCAGTGTGTGGGGGCTGGGGAGGGCTGCCACAGCCCCCAGGCACTACCTGTGAAGCTCCAGTTCCTCCCTTCTTCTTCCTCCCCTTTCCCTTACAGCCCCTCTTTTCCAGGAACCTTGCCACACCTGCACCTGCGCCCTCCCCTCCCTGGCCCTCCCACAGCTGCCGCAGCACGCCCGTGCTCTGCGCTTGCCTCACCAGCTCTCTGCTCACTTTTCTCTCTCCTGTTTTCTCTCTGCTTCTCTCCAACTGCCAGCTGATCGGGTCAGGCAAGCTCATCCGGACCTGAGAGCCCCAGACCCCACTTCGACCTTTAAACAGATCCTCCTCTTCTCGGAGGCCTCCCTTTCCAAGCCTGCTGGGTGGATGTCCTGTGACTTGACAGTGGCTCCCCAGCCCCAAAGCCAGCCCCCTTCATCTGTGACTGAGTCTGTTGTAGTGGTGAGCTGACACATCCAGGTGTGACCATTGCTGAAAATTTGTGTCCCTCTGTGGTATGCCCTGCCCTGTTCCATAAATATCTATAAATACACACACACACACACACATATATAGACACCTACACGTGGCTAACCCCCTCATCTCTAGCTTTGGGAATCAGTCACCATCTGTGGTATGCCCTGCCCTGTTCCATAAATATCTATAAATACACACACACACACACATATATATAGACACCTACACGTGGCTAACCCCCTCATCTCTAGCTTTGGGAATCAGTCACCATGCTGTCCTTGTGGAGTCTTGTGGCCCAACAAGAGGAAGCTGTCCCCTGACATTGCCCCTCGAAAGTGCGCCACCTCCAGCGAGCCTCCCTGTCATGCCCAGCCTGTGGACAGCCAGCCCCCACCATCCCTCCCACCCCCCAACAAGCATGGGAGCGCGGTACAGGCAGCCATGTGGACTGACAGTCTCTACCAGTCCTGCTGCCCCTCGGCTGAGAATCAAACCCATTTCTGGATGATGGGGAATGTATCCTTTGCTGTCTGTGTTCTCTGTGGAGCTCAGGGGAGGGAAAAGGCCAAACCATTTCTAGGGTGCTGTTGGGAGCAGTGTAAAGGCCACACCCTTTCCGAGGGACACTTTTCCTGGAAAGCCCCTGGAGCTTAGGTGAAGCCGGCTCTGGCCACTAGAGAGCAGGGCCCTGAACTCAGCCTGGAGGAGCCTGCGGGGCAGCAGGCACTCTGGAGGGACAGACGGAACAGGTCACCAGGTGCACTGGAGGGACAGACAGAACAGGCCACCAGGTGCAGACAGGCGAGGGAGGCTGGGGCATGGAATGGAAGAAGCCTGGGGTGGATGGAAGTCAGTACCCTTGGGTGCTGGTGTCTGTCTTCCCGGCCACCGCTAGATGAGGCTTCTGAGCCTGTTGGCTGTCAGGGCTGGACTGTGTCCCATAGGCGCCATGGCAGTCCCCGTGAAATCCGCCAGGTGTCACCAGGCAGCATACAGGTAACAGGCCTGGAAGGTCCCCAGCAGCCCAGCAGGACATGCTCAGATACTCGGGGGCTCCTTGTTCAGTGGCACAAACTCCAGGACCCAGTGAGGGAAACAGGAACACACCAGGCTGAGCAGTATGGATAAATCTATCTCTTCTAAACTGAAAAGCAAAATAAACAGTTGCATCAGCAGGGAGCCACAGCCTCATCCCCATCTCCTTCCTCTGTCCTATGCTATCAATAAGTTTCCCAACTGCAAATAATTATTAGAACCTCCTCTCCATATGCCAGTTCCAACCTCCACTAGGTACGATACAAGGGGTGGCCCTACCCCCCGGAATATACAAAATGTTACACAGATACTATATGTACACTGGGGAAGGGGGGCCACCCCAGCAGCCCGTGTCATCGCCTGCTCTACGGTTGGCCCCACTGTCCCGCCTCAGCTGCCTCTCTGAATAAGAAGATGGGAGTCCCCCTTGAGGGAAAAATTGCTTTGGTGAGAGTAGGGAGGCCATCAGGCCTCCTCCAAACAAACCAGCTCCACCAGCCTCTGATTCTTCAATAACAATCATCATCATCCAGAAATTTAAGGACTCAGCCCTGGTCAATGTGGCAAAGGGTCTGTCTCCCCCATTAGACAGAGGTCTTGTCTTGCTACCCTAATGGTAAAGGGGTGACTGGGAAGGGGTGGTAGGGACGTGGTGGGGGCAGAGACTCCAGCCCCACTTCTCCAGGCTTATGCTGACAGGGGCCTGCTTTTATTTATTTTTATTTTTATCGCACGACTTATTTTTTCATCCCATAACTTCTTTCTCATAGTACTTCTTTTAACTTTTCACAAAACTTTATCCCACATTTTTTCCACAACCTTTTTGCCACAACTTTTGCACGACATTTTTTATCCCATAAAGTTTTCATCCCACAACTTTTTTTATCCTATAACTTTTTAGTTTGTTTTCTTTTAATAAACACACTTGGATAGTTACAATTTTGTAAAAATAAAAACCGATGATCTCATGCCAAGTGTGTCCAACATTTGCACAGTCTCAATACCTTTAACACCATAGTTTTCAAGACACAAAAAATTTTAAGGCAAAAAGAGCACTTTGCAACAATTTCCTAATTTATTACAATACAGTAGCATCACAGTAGCAGTCAATAACGTGACTTTAGGTGACAGGGTTTCCGTATTTCCATTATATATTCTGTTTACAGGAATTCATAAATTGGTAAAAGTCATTTTAAGAAAACTCGGCAAATAAAGCTTTGCATTGGAATTGGCATTTCTTTCTCTAATTTTCCTTCCCCCAGTTTTTTTCTTTTAAACTGCAGTGTTCATGTTTTAAAATGTTTTAACTTATTTCTGAACATTAACGTAGCAGTTACATTTTTGAATAGTTTTAGTCTTTTAAAGTGACTCTTTAAGATAAAGTTTTAGAGAAACTCTATTATGGATAGGGCTGATGTACATTTTCACATCTTCTAAATATCAGCTTCGGTTTTAGAACTGATTTTTTTTTCATTTCTGGAAAACCTATCAGGTTTAATCAAATACTTTAAAAATGATTATATATTGCAATCTTTAGATAGGTATTTTCTTTACTTCCTACAGAAATTCAGATTTATTCAGTTGAACTCACACTTTAAAGTTTCATGTTTCTGATAAACTCTAACCTTCTAATGTTGCCTTCTCAGCAAATTGAAAGCTGCCTTATACTGAATGAGGAAGAGACCAAATACTTGGCTGAATGAGGTATTGCAAAAGACTGCGTGCACTTTGAAGAAAAACTTAAGTTATTATCATACAATTTCTATTCTTTTTAGTTTTTAAAAAATAAATTACAAAATGTCTACACAAAGAGTGGTATTTCAGTAATACAGTACATTTCTTTTCCAGACTGACATCCAGCTTAAACATGCCAGTGTGTGATTTCATCCACAGGTACTTGATGAACACATTATTGTCAGATTGGTTACAGATGCTAAATGCGATCTGAAGGTCATTCCTAGTCATTTATATTTATCAGGGTAAAAGTGAAGTGATTTGAACTATAAAAATACCTTTGAAATAATTTATCAGTGTATCAGGTAAACCCAGTTTCAGCATTATAAAGAAAAACTGTTAGACCAAACAAGGGGGCTAATTAACAGTGGTTTGATTTCTAGCCCAAGGCTCTAAAATAGAAGAGTCAGCTGAAGTCACAAGGACTAAATATTTGCACCCTTTCAGTGAATGCAGGCAAATCTATTATTCCATGTGTAAAATCGTATTATTGCTCTCCTATTAATGTCATATGTATAAAAGTATCATGAGGATGCCAAATGCTAAAAATGGGGATGGTCTAGTGACTAGAAATGCCCACCCCAGGGAGCACACATACATCTCTCCCTACATCCTAATAAAGTGACATATTTTGGAACACAGACATTAGAACTTCATGAAGTTGTAGCTATTGATTCTTTCCCAAGCATCATAAAGTTATGATTTAGGCAATGTATGACTGAAATAATTCATTCATCATGTACAGACACATTAACATAAATATGGCACAAAATATGACTCTAACTGAAACCGAGAGATATAAAAACATAGTTCACTCTTTGTAAAGAACTTTGTGAGGAAACGTAACTGTGATTGTATAGACACTTTTCCTCATAATACTTTGACCTTCACAAACAGTAGATTGACTGCAGCTCGTAAACCTTTTAAGTTGCATAAACTTCCCCTTGAATTTCAAATGTAGTATAATACTGTCTACTAAAACTCCTTTTTGTTTCAACTAATACTCCCACATATATTGGTTTATAATAATGGTCACTATTATTTTTAAACTGTTTTTCATTCAAAGGAAAGAAGCAAATTCCTGTGTCAGATTAACCAATGTGTTTGAAGAATAGGTATTAGCCAGAGAGGTCTAGATGGTAAAATCAATCTTCTAGCCTCAAGGAAGCACCGTGAACATAGAGGAATGCCAGGTGTCACACAGCTTTCCTTCACTGAAATTCATTCTTGACTAGAGCCTGTATGCCTGTTCCAGGGACATTTAAACTCTGAAATGATTTCTTATGATCTTCACTAAATACATTAAGAAGAATGTCAACCAGTGCCCTTTTGTGTACCGGAACATGTCGTCACGTGATTAAAACAGATGACATGAACTCTGACGTTAAAATGTATTGTGGATATGAAGGCTCTAAGCTAGAAAAGATTTTCCACATCCACAGTCAATGATAGGAGCCTTTCATTCTTCAGAAATATCCCTTTTAGGTCATTGAGAAAGAGTCCAACTGCTGCAGCTCATGATGCAATATCTTCATGAGCCCAGAGCACATACAAATCCTAAGTAAATTACCATAGTACGGCGCTCATTCTTGGCACCAGAACAGATGAAACACACTCTATCCTGCACACACCTGCCAGAGCAGGCCACTTTCCTCTTCTGTGAGATTTAAAAAGCTCCCCAAAATGTTATGACTCCCATCCCCAATACACAGGAAACAGGGAAAAGCTGTTTCCAGTTCTTGGCCTTTAAACAACTCTAAATGTCAGTACTCACAGTGACATATTACAAAGAAAGAAACAGTGTGCACTTGAGGGCAAACCACATATCGAGCCAATGAAGAGCTCACTGTGATTAGGATTCGATCAAACATCATAGCAGAACATAAGCAGATTTTATCTGAATTCTGTAATGAATATACATGCTGCAATAACATTCAAAAAGCATGGCAGCCTATTCCAAACCAGCAAGGATAGTTTTGTGCAAATAGTGGGTCTTTGTGTGTTTGAACTCCCACCACGTAAGGGCAAACTCGATATGCATGCTAATAACCTACAATTATCAGATAAAAAAACGAAAATGCTAAAGGATGCCAGAGTGAACATCAGGGAAAGATCCCCTCTCCCTTAACTTTTTATAAATAAATATAAACTCAAAATAGAAACACAAATAAACATGAGGGGCTCTAACATTCAAATGAAGTAAATGAATTGTGTAGGAGATTAACCACATAACATTTCATTGTTGTTGTTTTTAAATTTCTTGACCAACTCTCAGATGATGATGATGTTTATCTCCCTGTTCTCCGCTGCCCGGTAGAAGAATGGCACGCAGGGTTTGGTGGCCAAGCCTGGGTGCTCCTGGGTGTCCTGCATTACAGGAAGCAGCTGCAGGATCTTCTGTGCGGTGGGGTTGCCACGGGGAGAACCCTCCCTGGCCTCTCCCGGTGCAGGCTCCACGCTGTCGGCCAGGCTCACCTCACAAAGATCTTCGGAGAGAGGGAGGCGGGGGTCTGAGCACAGTGTGAGCCTCCCCTGCTCCTGCCTGCCCACCCCGCCTGAGGGCTCTACTCACCACCCTGCTCCTCCACAGCCCCAAGCTCCTGGGGGCCTGGGGCCCCTGGAGCGGGCTCATCAGCTGGGTTCTGGGCAGTGGGGAGGAATTTGTCATGCCCCTTGTGGTCGTCAACAAGTGGCAACACCAGATCCTGCAGTTCCAGCAGCTTCACCTGAAGGGAGGGGTGCTCAGCTGCCATGACTGAGCCGGCACCAGTGCCAACGCCCACCCTCGCCCCCATAGAGATATTGCAAGCCCTCTACCTTCATCTCCTCCTCCTTCCGGGCCAGCCTGATGATGTCCTCCTCCTGGTGCCGTGTGTTTGGCACTGCCCCATGGCTCTCATATATGGTGATGTACTCTCCTGCAAAAGGACAGGGCTCAGATGTTGGGGCCCCTCCGACGGCCCCACAGCTCCCCATGCCATGCCCTGGCTCCTGCTTACTCATGCCCTCTCTTGCTCCAGAGAGCTGGATGAATCCAAGCTCTAGTTTTTCCACCTGCTGCTTCCCGTCCGTCTTCTCCTTCGGGAGGTCCATAAAGCTGCTCTGGAGCCAAAATAATGGGGTCACATCTTGGGAGTGACCTGTCCTTCCCCGCCCCCACTTTTCTTGGCCCATGCCAGGACTCGCTCACCTTCAGCTTCTCCATGGCCCCCTGCAGGGCCCGGTAGGTCTCCCCACACACAAACTCACCCCCAGTCCCTGGGGCCTGGGCCTCAGCCTCTGGCTCCTTCCAGACCGAGGCCACCAGGTGAGCCAGGTGCAGGAAACACAGCCTTTGCACCTTCTGCTGCCCACATAGCCGTGCCTGCTCCTCCTGGGCAGTGGCTTCCGTGGAGTTGAAAAATGCCACATGAAGGCAAGAGCTGAGTATTGTTGTAGAGGCATACACAGAACAAATGGGGCAGAGAGGTGGAGCACAGCCCCTTCCCTTGGGGCCTCAGAGAGTGCACCTGTTGGTCACAGGTGAAATGGTCTCTGACCACTGGCTCCCAGAAGGGGTGAAGGTCCAGAGAAATCAGAAAGTGGGGAAACCAAGAGGATAAGGGAGTCTGGGAGGGACCACAGAGGAAGGTGGCAAAGTGTGGCAGGGACAGTCAGACTCACCATGGCCTCCTGGCTCTCCGGGTCCTTTGGGATGCTTGGCATGGGCTGAAGCGCCTCCTCCTCCTCACCATCCAGATGTCCTCCTTCATCTCCTATGGGGAGGTGGCCAGAGGGGTCCTCAGACAACCCAACTAGGGAGGTACTGCGGGCCCACCTCTCCCCACCCTCACTGTGTGACCCTGAGCCAGGCCCTCCCCAGAGGGGAATGAGCTGCTGTTCTTTATTTTTCCTTTTAAGAACCAAGATCTTGCTATATGGTCCAGGCACAGTCCCACTACCAGTCGGTGTGGGAGTTCTGAACTGCTCCCTTTCTGATCTGGGCCAGTTCACTCATCCTTAGGCAACCCGGTGGCTCCCTGCTCCCAGTAGGTCACCATATGCATGCCGAGCTTAGCACAGACACCCGGTTGGCATAATGACCCCAGTTCTTCTAAAGATCTCTTCCAATCCCTCAATCTTATGCTGCTGACAGTCCCCCCTTCCTCCTGGGGCTCTCTCCTCTTCCCCTGAGTGGTCTCCTGTACCTTCTCCAGGGACAGCCAAGAGGCCCAACTGTGCCTCTATCTGTTGATTCTGCTGGCTGGCTGCTTCTAGGTGCTCCTAAGGGAACAAAACATGAGTGAGAAGGCACAGAGGATGCCAGGTCGTCCACCTCGGGGCCCTGTCCTCAGCAACTCCAGCTCCTGGGTCTCCTGCAGTTTTGGCAGGCCATCTCAGCCACCACTTTGCCCCGAGTTTCCTGCTGCTGCAATTGGTCCATGAGCTGGGTCTGCAGCAGTAACTCCCTGTGCAGCGCCTCCTTCTCAGAGGTCAGCTGCTGATAGGTGACCACGTACTGCTGTGGGTGACACAGGTACTAGTCTCACTGCTGCTGCAGACTCTGAGACTCTTGGCTCTTCAGCTCCAGCTGCAGGAAGGCCCTGGGCTTGAGGACATGTGGTGGCTGGCTTCCTGATTCTGGGCCCATTAATAGGGTAGTGAGCGCACTGTGTGGCTCTGTCACCTGCCTGGGCCCCTGGCCGCTTGCTCCAGGCCTAAGAAACTTCCTCCCTTGCCTAGAACCCCAAGCCTCCTTCCCCAGCCTCAAATACCATTTATTTGGGTCCTTCTTCCCACCATTTAAACTGTAGGCCACAGACTGGTAGAAAAGCAGAGGGAGCCAATCACCATCTGCTAAGTGTGCTACAAGCCTAATGCTTTCCACGTATTCTCTCATTTAATCCTCAGCACCTCTGCAAGGAAAATGCTAACTTCCTTTTGAATTTAAAGAAACAGAGACTTAGAGATGAAAAGTAGTTGAATGGTGACCAGAGAAACCAAGGCCGGAATCCAGTTTGAATCTAAGGAGGGTTTTCTGTGTTGTTTTGTTTTGAGACAGTGTCACTCTGTGGCTGAGGCTGGAGTGCAGTGGTGCAATCTTAGCTCACTGCAACCTCCACCTCTCACGCTCAAGTGATTCTCATGCCTCAGCCTCCTGAGTAGCTGGGATTACAGGTATGTGCCATAATGCCTGGCTAATTTTTTGTTGTTGTAATTTTAGTAGAGATGAGGTTTCACCATGTTGGCCAGGCTGTTCTCAGACTCCTGACCTCAAGTGTTTCTGCTGCCTCAGCCTCCCAAAGTGCTGGGATTACAGGCATGAGCTACCACCCCGGGCATAAGGAACCTCTTATACCAGTCTCTTCCCCTATAATTGGGGGGCTCCATGCCTCTAGCTGGGATGATGATGTCCAGACCTGGGAGGAGCCCAGGGCTACCCACCTCTAAAAGTCAGACGGCAGGAAGCAAGAAACAGATATAGGGCTGCTCTGGAGGGGGCTGGGGTCACCTTCCCTCCAGCTAGTGCTGCCTTTGGCCTGGGACCTTCCCTCCCCAGAGGCCGGTGCCCACCTCCCAGCCCTTCTTGGATGGGGCAGAGGTTACCGTCTCCTTCACCTCACTCGGTTCCTCCTGTAGCTCCTTTATTTGCTGCTCCAACTGCAGTGTGCTCTTGTTCTCGTTGTTCTGGACAGAGAGAAGCAATCAGTGGCCAGCCACTGCAGCTGGAGACCCCAGAACTTGGTGTCTGTCTCCCATGTCACCGGGAAGGGTGGAGGCAGGTTAGAAAAATCACCCCCTCTCCCCCACAGCCATCAGAGCAGGGCCTGATGAGCTCTGGCTCACAGGTGCCTTTAGAAGTACCATGTCATGTGAGGGCTACACTGCCCCATTTTACAGGTGGGGAAACAAGGGCCTGGAGGGCTAGGGATGAGGGCAACCCACCAGATCTTTGAAGCTGCACTGTGGCTCGGCCAGCTGCTTGTCGAGCTTTTGGTTCTGGGAGAGTGGGAGCCTCTCCTCCTGCTTTCGTAGCCTCTCCTCCTGATCCCACAGCCTCTTCTCCTCCTTTTGCAGTCTCTCCTCCTCCGTTCACAGTCTCTCCTCCTGCTTTCGCAGCCTCTCACCCTGCTCCTGAAGTCTCTTCTTTTGCTCACACAGCCTCTCCTGCTCCTGAAGCCTCCTCTCCTCCTGCTCCTGGAAGCACTCCTCCTGCTCCTGAAGCCTCTCCTTTTGCTCCTTGCTCAGGAGAGTCAAGGCCTGATTGTTTTCCACCTGGGATTGGAGTTTTCCCACCAAACTCTCCACCTCCTTCCTCAGGTGTTTGGCCTCATCTTGTAGCTGCTCCACCTCAGAGGGCCCTGGTGGGGGCGATGGGGATGGGGGCTCAGCTGAGAAAGGAAGCAGACGATGAGGGCCTCTGGATTCCCTCTGCCACCCCCTCCCCCCACCAAAAAAACCAAGCCTCTTCTTGATGCACAGCTCCTCTCAGGATGCCCAATCTTGGCCTCACTGCTAATGATTCCTCGCACCCGATGGAAGCCAATTTCCCAGCCATGTCAGATAGAGAGCACTGTGGGTGGCTGACAATGGGCACTCCTCCCTCTTTGCTGATGGGGACCCTGAGGCTCGTGGAGATGACAAGACTTGCCGTCTCCTGGCACAGAACTTCTTTCCCTCTGCCTCAAAGCCCTTCCATCCACCCACCTCCCTGGGGCATTCTAAGCCACCCCACAGCCCTCTGATGCCAGTCCTGCTCCCGGGTCACACCAGCCCCATCTTACCCACGTGTGGTTGGAGTTCGGACAAGCTCCTCTCCAGCTGCTCTATCCCATGTATGTCACGCTTCTTCTCCTCTTTCAATGCGTGAGCCTGCCCAAAGCATGGGGGAAAGGGCCCTGGAGAGAGGGGCTGGTGGCTGGACCAGCTACCATCTCCCTCTCTGCCCTCACCTCCACAAAGCCCAGACCCATGACCACCTCTGGCTGTACTAGTCCCATTTTACAGATGCCCAGAAAGATCCAGTGACCCATCTAAGGTGGGGGCTGAAGGGTCAGGTCTCACCTCCACCGACATTTTCCGCATCCTCTCCTGCCACCGGGCCCTCTCTCCTTTTATATGTTGAGCATATTCATCTCTCTCCAGCTGGACTTGTTTAAGTGACTCTGTCACCTGCAAGCATGGGCACAGAAGTTAGGAAGGGCTGTCACTGGTCCTGACCTGCTCCTGGCCACCTGGGGTCATCTTCCCTCCACATCCCACCCTCTGCAAAGCCTCACTTGTGTCACGTGTGCGTTCAGCAGCGCCTGCTCCTTTCTGTTCTGCTGTAACTGCCGCTGGAGGACTGCTTCACTGTGGCTCGAGGACTGGATGGTGAAGAGTGAGAAGTTTTGATCTGGGGAGCCCGGGCAGTGCCTCTGAAAAGGGCTAGGGCTCGGCTCAATATGCAACTCGGTCTGTAAAGGTCAAGGTATTTCCAAGCCCATGGCCTGGTTTTTAAAA
The DNA here is from genome assembly GCF_000951035.1 of Colobus angolensis palliatus. NCBI lineage: Eukaryota > Metazoa > Chordata > Mammalia > Primates > Cercopithecidae > Colobus > Colobus angolensis. Next base: position 109,718 of record NW_012123931.1, on the reverse strand, counting down.
GAACTCAGTAAAGTTGGAAGGCACAGGGAAAGAGATTGAATTTACAGCTGGCTAATGGAGGCCCAGAGAGATCAGATAATAATGCAACTGTTATTACTGTTATTACTACCACCGTTTGAATCTTTATGGAGTGCTTCACCAGGTACCATGCTAACAATCCCATGTAATCCTCACAACCATCATATGAGACAGTTACTAGGATAACCTCTATTGCGTAGATGAAAATCATGGAGTGTTTGAGGTTAAGTGCTTGCTAAGATCACTTAGACAGACCTGGGATTTGAACACTCAGGTCTATCCGATTCTCTAAGCCCATTTTTTCTTGCTATGGGTGGGGGCACAGATAGAAAGGGGGAAATTAATCTTTTGTTCACTTTTTGAAAGGATGATACATTCGCATAGTCCAAAGCTCAGAAGGTACAGAAGGGAAGTGTCTCCCAGCCACCCTGTTACTCTCTCCTGAGGTTTTTATGAATGCTTATGCTTACAGACATGTTTTATGTATATTATCATAGTACATACACACACAGAGACACACACACACACACACACACATACATACAACTTTCCTCTCTCTACAGAAATGGTGAAATACTAACGGTACTCTTCTGTACCTTCACAGTACAAGTACCCGATACCCCACCTAGGACTTGGCCAAGGCCACAGCTAGATAAGGGCAGGACAGGCACTTGGCCTCCCAGTTCTGCATCCAGTGTTCGCTCCCCACAGTGCCCCCAACTCACCCACAGCAGCTGACTCAGCCCCAGGCTGCCTCTAACAACCATACACAAAAGCAGCGAGAAATGAGCATGCTGCCTTCTGGGCAGGACACTGCATCCTGCAGAAGGGATCTTTAGGCTCACTCCTGCATCTGGGAAGCCGGGCTGCCAGGGGACAGGGCAGCTGGTTGGACTCACCCTGTCCTCTTCCTGCTGCTGGGTAGACACAGCAGAGAGAGCCCGCTCCAATTCTTGAATACGCTGTAAGGAGTATTGCAGGCGGCCGGCCAGATCCTTGGACTCTTCTGTAATGAGAGAGGTTGAGGTGGGGCACAAAGGAGTCCCCCTAAAGTGCCAGTGTCAAAGTGCCAGGTTGAAGGATGATGGGGTGCCCAGATTCCCACTTTCGAAGTGTCTGGCGGCACATTTAGTATGGTAAAGGGTGGTCTTCAAGTCTGCCTTTTCCAATGTGAGGATGTTCATTGTCTGGAATTGAATGTTTGGGAGAAAAGCCAAGCAAGTGCTGAAAGAGAAGGAAAGAAACATTCTCCGGAGGACAGGAGAAAACTCCCCACCCTCCACTCACCTCTAACTGCTCCGTTTGTGCTTTGTGTATTTCCTTGTTTGCTTTCTTTTCCTGTAGGAAGAG
>NW_012123931.1:97020-107890 GCF_000951035.1 Colobus angolensis palliatus | reverse complement strand
TCTGCCTTTTCCAATGTGAGGATGTTCATTGTCTGGAATTGAACGTTTGGGAGAAAAGCCAAGCAAGTGCTGAAAGAGAAGGAAAGAAACATTCTCCAGAGGACAGGAGAAAACTCCCCACCCTCCACTCACCTCTAACTGCTCCGTTTGTGCTTTGTGTATTTCCTTGTTTGCTTTCTTTTCCTGTAGGAAGAGAAAGACAGAGCTCTTATCCGGGGGAGGCAGAGATGGCACAGCAAGAGAGATGCCCCCAGCATGCCACCAGTGCCCCAGGACAGGCACACCCATGGGACCAGGTTATCAGGGACCCTGTGGGCATGGGGTGGAATCTGAGGGGTGAGCCTTCTTCCCCAGGTTGGGAGTGGGTGAGACGAGACTGACGCCTCTACATCTGAGTGCCCCCCAAACCCAGCAGTCATGTTGTGAGCAAACAAAGAAATCACGTTACTTCTTCCAGCTGATGTTCCACTTGTTTCTTCTGTTGTTTCTGTGGGGAGAGTCAAATTCAGGTGACTGAGGGGGGCCCCTCAACTCTATTCCCCAGGCCAGGAAGTTGTAGGCAGGGACCAGGAATGCATTTTAAAGGCAAAGTTCTCAGACTCAATGGCAACACGAACTGGTCAACTCTCCTCAAGCTCCCAAAGACAGAGGATTTGGGTCTTTGTTGGTTTTTGTCCATAGCCACAGAACTCAAAGTCTGAATCTGGATACTCTCAAAAGGACAGTAACATAAACCTCTAGAGATGGAGTCTGAGAAAGGCCCACACTTCTGCCAGCTTGTGATTTAGAAAGATGTGTTCATTCAACAAACATTTACTGAACACATACAGGCCAGGTACGGGTCTTCACAGCAGACATACAGGACAGAAAAGGACAGACGGGAACCCTTGGCCTTGAGATTTCCATTCTACGGGCATTTCAATCTCGGACTGTCGGAGCTTAAAGAGATCTTTGATACTCCCTACCTCCTCTGGAAACACGAGCCCAAGGAGGAGAGGTGGCTTGTGCAGACTCAAAGAGCAAATTAGGGACTGAGTCAGGGCAGAAATACGGGGCCCCTGACAACCCTCACTTTCTTGAGAGGTGACAACCCCAGGGCGTGTGTGGCAAGGACTGGAGCAGGGATGTCTGAAGCAGAGAGAGTCAGCAAAGAGGGCAGTGACAGAAGAGCCATGCTGCATGCTCCTTGCTCTGGGGTCCCCCCAGGTGAGGCCTGGGTGCTTCAGCTCCCCATCTGCCCTTCGGACCAGGGGCCCTCAGCCCCTTTCTTCAGAGCCCCAAGGGGAAACTAAAACGCAGGATTGGCAGCACGAAATCAGGGGACCCCACTGGACTCTTACCAATGATTCTATGTTTTCATTTAGTTGATTGACTGTTGTGGAGCTCGAGTCCAGGGCTACTTCCAGTTCTTGGTACCGGCTCTGAGGCACACGCAGAGAGGAGGAGTTGAAGGACGATTGTGGGGAGAGGTAGAGAGAACAATCATTAGGGCTGGGGTGTGTGTGGGCTGTCTCAGCTGGCATAGGGGCACCCAGCCCCTGCCGTGAGAGGAGCTTGAAGGGCTGGCCTGCAGGGTCACTGCACCTTGGCCCAGGGCCTCTTACCTCCAGACCCTTCAGGGTAGCAGATGATGTAGGGGTAATAGAAATTAAAAAAAAAAAAATTACATGGGACACAGTTATGGATATCGAGAAAGAAAAAAAAAAAAAAAAAAAAACCAGCAAGGGGCTGGGCACAGTGACTCATGCATGTAATTCCAGCACATTGGGAGGTGGAGGCAGTTGGATCCCTTGAGGTCAGGAGTTCGAGACCAGCCTGGCCTACATGGTGACACTCTATCTCCACTAAAAATACAAAGATTAGCCTGGCATGGTGGCAGATGCTCAGGAGGCTAAGGAAGAGAATCACTTGAACCCCGGAGGCAGAGGTTGTAGTGAGCCAACATTGCCCCAGTGTACTCTGGTCTGGGTGACAGAGTGAGACTCTGTCTCAAAAAAAAAAAAAGAAAAAAGAAAAAGAAGGAAAGAAAAAAAAAAGCCCCAAATCCCCCATGCCTGTTCTATACATTATTCCCAAATTACTTTTAAACTCTAAGGTATGTCTCACCGTTTCTAAGATGATACAAGATGCAGGGAAGGAAAAAACCCAATCAATCAAGCAGGTGAAGAAGCAGACATAAACAGGCTGAAGGATAATGCCGGCAAAATAAAAATAAGCCAGAGGCAAAGTATCCCCCAAACCAGAGAAGCCTCAGGGGCATGCACAGCTGGAGACAGCAAGCCAGAGAGGTGTCCTGGCACTGCCTCACCTTCCACTTGTTCAATGGGGGTGCGCTACCCCACTGGAATGGTGAAGATTGGACACCAGCACCTTCAGAATGTCCTGAATCTACATGAGGTGAAAAGGGAAGAACAAGGACAGGGGGAGAAAGACAGAAGTGGCTTAGAGAGAAGCAAGAAAGTCAGGGTAGGAGGAAAATGTGGGTTCAGGAAAATGAAATCCTGAAGAAGAGCAGAGGAGATTAAAACCATGGCCTGTGCCATTCTCCCAAATGGCCACCTGAGGCCTTGCCAGGGGCAGGAACAAATAGATGGAAAAGTCCCCTGAGCGATGCAGTTACAGAGTAGTGTCACCTGACCAATGCAGCTCTTAATACGCTCACTGGACCTCGCTCCTCAGGCCCAGGGCATGGGTGATGAATCTGGTAAAGCTCCAGACCTCCACCTCCATTAAAAAAACCAGACTCCTGAGTAAGGGTTCACTTGAACTAAGGGGGCTCCAGCCAAAAAGCAAGTGTGAAAGACACTGATCTTATCCAGTATCATCTTACAGAGGAGGAAACTGAGGCCCAAGTGAAGAAGTGATTTTTCTGTGGTCGCCCAGCAAGCTGGTGGCAAGTTAGATCTTCTCTTACTCCTAGTGCCTGGGGCTCTCCTCACCACACACTGGGGCCCTTTCAGTGACTCCTAAAGGGACAGCCTGATGGCAAGTGTCTGAACTCATTGGCCCAGCATCCCCTTGAGACTGGGGATGAGAAAAATCAAGCAGCAATGACCATTTCCTGGGTGTCCTGGGTATTTACAGCGGCCAAGTACTAGGGATTAACATAAAAACAACAACAAGGAATCTCATTTAACTTTCAAAAATGGAAGTCAAACAATACTACCCCTACTTACAGATGTGAAAAGAGAGGCCCAAAGAGCTCAAGCAACTTGCCCTAAGTCAGATCCCTAGCACATGGAGAGGCAGGATTCAAACCTAGAATTCTTAACCAGTACCCAACAAACTCAACAAGTACCCTCTACTGCCCCTTGGGTCCCCTGTCCCTAGGAATCTGACCACCCAAGACTCACATCCCCAGGTGAGTGGCAACCACCAGAAGTGGTTGTCTCAGGGCTACTGCCAGTATTTTTCTTTTTCGTCTTCGTTCCTGCCGGAACACCAGGGCTGTTCCTCTGCTGATATTCTTTTAGCTGTGGGAAAGAAGAGCAGTAATACTCATGAGGACTACCAGCCCCTACAGCCACATCCTCCTTTATGGTTTTTGCAAAATACTCTTATGCACTATCTGATTTAATGCCACCAACAACTGTACAAGGTGTTGTCACAATCACTTAGTGACTGAGAGGGATTGATATTATGGCTAAAAAACAAGGAGGCGGGGGCAATAATGGAACTTAAACTCAGTTTTCTGACTCCAAGCTCTGGGGCTTTCCACAAATCAACAGTTGCCAGGGACAAAAACCAGAGGCAGTGGTAGAAAAGTAAACATTAAGCAGTCAGGAACTGCACACTGTGTGGTTTAGAGTCATACATCCTCACATGTCTGTTAGTGTGAATAAGTGCACCAATATCTCTCAAACTTTTATATCAATGTGTCCTCATGACACAAGGCAACTTTTTTGTTAGATCTGGCAATTTATCAGAAGGAGGACAACCCAAGTCTCATTTCAAAGAAAAGTCTGGTGTGCTCTTGGAAACCTATGTGACCGTCATCCCTAAGTACGTTAAGGCTTTTTCCTCTCTCAAGAGAATCAAGGGAAACTGATGCTTCAGAAAGATCTCCCACATTTATCCTGTGGCACTCAAAGTACCGAAGTTGAGATGATATGAGGAAGACTCAAGCTGTCAAGTTCAGTTTTCCAAGATCTATTCCACAGAAGATGAGCAAATGTCACTTCAGAGACCACTGACTGAAGTGCAGTCTGGTCCCAGAACCATGGAGAATTAGAATATGAGGTGGAGAACTCAGAAAAAAAGTTAAAGTCTCTCTGTTGAGTAGAAACCTGGGAGAAAACCAAACCCAACCCATTCTCCCATTGCCACCCAGAGATACTGTCAACATTTTGAGCTCAGAGGCAAAGGTAGGCTTTTCACACTGTCAATGTCTATGTGACGGGAGTAAGGCAGCTTGAAACCTCTGCCTCTTAGGTCCCATACTCTTCAGTCCCATTCCAGCTGGAAATTTGTGCTGTGACCAGAGGAACCAGAAATTGGGTGAGAACGGTTAGGGGACTGGGTTGTAAGATAAAAGGCTGGTCTTGCAGCAGTAATGACAGTTCATAGGGGAATTGTGACATCACTACATTCCACTCCTCCTGGGGGTGAGGGGAACCACATTAGTGCGATGGCTGAGTCATGCTGGTCCATGATGGTGGAGCAGGATATAGGCCTGGGACCCAGGTCCTTGGAGACGCCAGCCCAAAGAGCACAGGGGGATCAGGTTTGGGTCAGCAGGAGGGGAGAGTAGAGTCTGCAGCAGGGAACCCCAGGAATCACCAGTTCAAAGTCACCCAGGGATGAATGGCAATGGGGGGACCTGGGGCTGGGGGACCCAGGTCCTTGGAGAGGTGAGCCCAAAGAACCCAGGGAGGTTGGGCTTGGGTTGGCAGGATGTGAGGGCTGAGTATGGAGTGGGGTCCAGGAGTCACCCACCCAAAGTCACCCTGGAGTGATTGGTGAGGGCAGGGGCTGGGCTGTTTGCTGAAGGAGTGGGACTGACTGCCAGGACTTTGGTGGGGGCAGCCCAGAGGTGCCAGGGTTGGGGGCCCCAGCCCGGTGTGCCTCAGGAGTGGTATGGACTCTGGCAGTGGTCTTGTCATTGGAGGGGATCTCTGGCTGGATTGGGGGCCACGACCTCGTGCTTTTTACCTTTTTCTTGGCTGCTGCCAATTTTTTCTCTCGAGTTTCTTCTAACATCGCGGGGTGGGGAGGGAGGCAGGGCTGGGGCCACATCAGGGAACACCTCCAGTCACCTACCCGTCAGCTGTGTGACTGAACCAGAGGAGGCATAACCAGGGTCCCAATAGAACACAGAAAAGGGGCGTGGCCTTTATGCTCCAAGCCCATTGGTCAGTGAGAAAGATGAAAGGGAAAGGAGGCGTGGCCAGGCAGCCACGTGTCCATAGGAACCCGTGGCATCACAAGGGAAGCTGCCCATGCAACTGCTGTCCCCGCCCACTTGGGGCAAGGGGCGGGGCCTGCTTACTCCAGGAGAGGGGACGGGCTGGCTTCTGCTTTAAAACTTTAAAAAATGTGTGTTTATACTTTATATATTTGTGTGTCAGTGTGTGTGTGCTACGTGTTCCTCCAGAGCTGTCTTCATTATTCAGCTTCTATGCATGGTCTATGATTTTGGCCTACATTTTTCATCTTCAGATGGAGTACAAGAATTACCAGTATTATCTCTATTGAGACACAAATCCTATAAAAATGTAAAATTCATAGTATGTTTGATGATTAATGAAGCAGACTATATTATCCAATGTTCCAATAAGGTAAAATAATCGCAAGCAATTCTCTCTTTTGGAAAAACATTTCTCTTATTCTCCTACATTATTAAGATTTTTTTAAAGCAAGAAACACATCTAATATCTTTAAAAATACAAAGCTTTTGGGTCGGGTGCAGTGGTTCACCTTAGTTCAGGAGTTCAAGACCAGCCTGGGTAACATGATGAAACCCCATCTCTACTAAAAATACAAAAATACCCAGGTGTGGTGGTGCGTACCTGTAATCCCAGCTACTCAGTAGGCTGAGGCAGGAGAATCACTTGAACCCAGGAGGCGGAAGTTGCAGTGAGCCAAGATCAAGCAACTGCACTCCAGCCTGGGCAACAGAGCAAGACTCCATCTCAAACTAAACTAAACTAAACTAAACCATAAAATTAAATTAAATTAAATTAAATAGAATAGAATAGAAAAATATAAAACTTTCAATTTAATAAGCACTCAAAACTCTTTACCGGTTTAAAGCAAATACAAAGCCTCTTTTTCTAGAATCACCTGGCCTCTCTAAAGCCTTGCAAATGGAACTGATTTTCTCACTTGATACTTGGCTATGACTTGCAATCATGAAAATCAAGAACTGTGTTATGTCACTGTGTATTGCTACCTGAATTCCACACTATGCTGAGATCGAGGGTTGAATCTTTCATGATTTGCTCCATAATCTCAGCTTCTTATCCCACACCAAACTAAGCTTTTTTCTAGAGTTTTACCATTTACAGTTAGTAGACAAGAGGGTTCTCAATAATGTAGTCTCTGGACTAGCAGCACAAGCAGAACCTGAGAACTTTTTATAAGTGCAAATTCTCAGGCCCCACCCTGGACCTGGTGAATCAGTAACTCTGCAGTAAGGCTCAGCCATCTGTGCTGCAGTAATCCCTCCAGGTGTTCAAGAACCTCTGGCATACAACAGGTAGAAAAATGTGTTTCCTCCTGTGGGTCCAAAGCCAGGGATACCATATGTTGTGTCTTGATATGAAACAATGGCATGCAATTAAAAGACGTAAATCTCCCTCCTGCTCCCACCCTCCATCCAATGTGTTCTATTTTTATGAGTTAAATAAGAAAACAAGTGCCAATCAGAGATGTAGTCTAAAAAGTATATTTACAAGTGTCAGTTCTCATCCAGCCTGATCTCATACAACACCATTTACACCCTCTTACCTCTCAAGTTTTAAAAACATATCTTCACAATGTAAGTCGCAGGCACAGTAGCAGTTCTATAATAAAACACCAAGTACATTGGAATGTCCAAACTTACTAGAGAAGAAAAGTGGAATCAATGGCTATATTTTCAAATTGTAATCAATAGGAAATATAAGTTTTGGATTTTTTTACCTTCGTACTTCCAAGTTAATAGAATTAAACCAGAATACTCCATTCTTTCAAAGCCTCTAGCCAGGCAAAACCTTCCTGTATTACTCCTCGCTTTCAATGGATATAAAGCAGAGTCCTCCTAGATACATTTTGTATACCTGCAAAGATGCAGAACTAAACACTTCCATCCGTTCAATATTAAAACAAAACATCTGTAAACCCTGGATGGTGAAAGTAGTACTTCAGTAGTAGCACCAAAGTCTCAAATATGAAAAGATACCAAGAATGCCACTAGCAAACAAAAGGAGCTCAAAGCTGGGAGCAGTAGTTCACGCCTGTAATTCCAGCACTTTGACAAGCCAAGGTGGGAGGATTACTTGAAGTCAGGTGTTCAAGACCAGCCTGGGCAGCATAGCAAATTCACATCTCTATAAAATTTTTTTAAATTAGCTGGGCATGGTGGTACACACCTGTAGTCCTAGCTACTTGGGAGGCTGAGGTAGGAAAATGGCTTCAGTTCAGGAGTGCGAGGCTGCAGTAGCTATGATCGTGCCACTGCACTCCAGCCTTGGGGACAGAGCAAGACCTGGATAATTACAGTCTGTCCTGCTCTAAGATAAATGCTTTCAATCAGCAGGATAAAAATTAAGTGAAATATGACTTTGGAGGTTGGCCAGAAAATAGGCAATGGAGAAACAGGCACTTCCCACAAGAATAAAAATGGCCAATAAGCATATAGAAAAGATTCAAGGCTGGGTGTGGTGGTTCATGCCTTGAATTCTAGCACTTTAGGAGGCCGAAGTGGGTGGATCACGTGAGGTCAGGAGTTTGAGACCAACCTGACCAACATGGTGAAGCCCTGTCTCTACTAAAAAATACAAAAATTAGCCAGGCACGGCTGTGGGCACCTGTAATCCCAGCTACTCAGGAAGCTGAGGCAGGAGAATCACTTGAACCCAGGAGGCAGAGGTTGCAATGAGCTGAGATCACACTGTTGCACTCCAGCTTGGGCAATAGAGCAAGACTGCATCTCAAAAAATAAAAAATAAAATAAAAAAAGGTTCCAAAGCACTAGAAACCAAACAAATGTAATGAAAACAATTAGATTTTCTGCTTAAATATCAGCAAAGAGGACAAATGGAAGGGGGACACTGGAGCTCTGCCCCTGTTGGTGGGAGTATAAACTGAACCAATTTTTTCTGCAGGATAATTTGAAAATTTCTACTAAAAATCTTAAAACTGTTTTATTTTCCTCCAGAAATTCCACTGCTATGAATTCAGCCAAAAAATCCTTGCTTGAGTTCATTAAAACATATATATATGAAAATTTACTTCAGGGGTGGCAATGATTAACTTCATATACATCAAGCTTTTAAAAATGATGATGACAAGGATATATTTACTGCCATAGAAATATGCCCAAAACATAGTGACAAAAGACTATGTATTATGATTCTACTTTTTAAAAGTTTATATGTATAAAAAAATATAAAAAGCAACAAACCAGAATGTTTTGCATGGCAAAATTAAATACTTTTCTTAATATTTTGTCTTCCAAATTATTACAAAAAGAATGTGATTTTCTTTATAATCAGGGAGAAGTATTGTTTTCATTTTGTTATATTTAAATTTCTTTTCTTTTCCTTATTTTTTCTCATGTGTGGATCACATGTACTCTAGAGAGCTTGAATCCCTACCTCTTGAGGTAAATCAGACCATTTCAGCCTCTGTCAACTTGCCTTTTTGGGACATTTCAAATCAATGGAATTATGCAATATGTGGTTTCCTGTCTGGCTTTTATACTTAGCTAACGTTTTTGAGGTTGGTCCATGATATATAATAGGTTTTGGTAATTTGTTCCTTTCATTACTGAGTAGAAGTCCATTGATGGATATACCACATTTTGTCAGCAGAGAGCATTTTAAACTTTGAATTCAATTTCCTGTGGTCTAAATGAAACCCTTGGAACACAGGACTTACAGGGAAAGCTGCTGTGCATGTCAAAATAACTACTTATTAGAACCAGCTTTGTCATCAGGAGCCTGAACTGCTGCAGAAAATTTTACCACTTTGCAACTTCCTTTTTACAAGCAACTTTTGTGCTACTACAAATCAGGACTTTTGAAACATCTGATACATCCATCGAATAAGTATGAGCATGTGTGTGAGTGGACAAGTGAAACCATCTATGCTACACTGCGTGTTGTTTCCTCCCCTAGACTGGACCAGGGAATCTCTCAGCTTTCTAGAGTACCCTGTCTCTACTGATGAAGCTGAACAGTATTAAAGACCCTGCTGCCTTTGTTAGGCAGATTTGGAGGGGAGGCCCAACAGCAATGGATGGAGAGGAAAAAGAGAGGGGAGCTTGTGGAACAGGAAGCCCCCTGGGGTCCGCGCATGGCTCCCCGGTGCTGAGGATGTTGTGGATGGGGAAGTGCTGATGGTGTCCTGAGGCAGCCTAGCACCTCCACTGGGCCTAGAAGGTCTTGACTTTGGACTCTTACGTGTGTTCTAGAGGTGTTTAAAAGCTGTTTTTGCTTTTGTTCTTTTCCTAAATAATCATTACTTGGTAGTTAGTTATTAATCTTTCTTTGGGAGAGGGACGGGGCTTTAAAATTGAAGAACATAATTTTCATTAAAATATCAAAAATGGAAAAAAGTTACTTTGTAAACAATTTGCTATACAAACCAAATGGGAGCTATTGAGAATCTCAATAAAATGTTAAATGCATTTGCTGCTGTTAGAAGAAACAAAGAAAAAATTTAGAAGAAATAAAGAAAAAAATGCATTTGCTGGCAGTACCATTTGCCTAAGGTTGGGTCACTGTGTCATCATACCGTGGTGGGGGTATGTGTCGTGTATATGTGTGAAACTTTTCATCTCAGGATAGGTCATAATCTTACCTGCAGTTTTCCTTCCAAATAGGGTTACAAAGTAGTAAAACATGGACTTGGAAGTGACAGACTTGAGTGAATCAGCACAGCTTAAAGAAAAATCCAATAAAACTAACTTTTTACAATCCTGAGGCTGGTTTTTGAAACAGATACAATTATTTACTTTAAGCATCTGGTTATGATCTTGAATCAATAATACATACTGTCATGACCTTTTTTTTTTTTAATGGAAATAGACGTTTCATCCAGAAAACCCTGAAACACTGACTTTTCTTTTTTTTAAGACAGGGTGTCACTCTGTTGCCCAAGCTGGAGTGGAGTGATGGATCTCAGTTCACTGCAGCTGGCCTCACACCTCAGCCTCCCAAGTAGCTGGAACCACAGGCGCCACCGAGCCCAGCTAATTTATTGTATTTTTTGTACAGATAGGATTTTGCTGTGTTGCCCAGGGTGGTCTCAAACTTCTAGACTCAAGTGGTTCACCCACTTCAGCCTCCCAAAGTGCTGTGACTATAGGCACAAGCCACTGTGCCTAGCCTGCAGTGACTTTTTAAAACTTAAGTTCAAGCATCTCTTCTTAACTCCTTTAATTGGAGGTATCTCTTCTCTCATTCTCATCTTTGGTGTTCCCCCAGAGTTCACTGCTGACTGGATGTACAACATACATTTCAAAGTCAAGGCTGCGTGCAGTGGCTCATGCCTATAATTGCAGCACTTTGGGAGTCCAAGGCAGGAAGATTGCTTGAGTCCAGGAGTTTGAGATCAGCCTGCCCAACAGGCAGAAACCCCCATCTCTACTAAAAATACAAAAATTAGCCAGGTGTGGTGCATGCCTGTAATCCCAGCTACTCAGGAGGCTGAGGCAGGAGAATCG
>NW_012123931.1:89557-96380 GCF_000951035.1 Colobus angolensis palliatus | reverse complement strand
TAGTCTCAAAAAAAAAAAAAAAAAAGGAAAGACAGATTACTCGGGAAGGAATTAGTTTAAAAAGGAAATGATTATGATGTTCCTTCTTTGATTTTACAGAAAATGGAAAGTATTTCAAAAACAAATCATCAGACACCTACAAAAGGCCAGGTTTTATGTAAGAAGAAGAACAAGAAAAAAAAAAAGAAGAAAAAGGTTTTAGGTACTCCTGAGAAGACTGTGGATACCCAGGGCCCCACACCAGTTTGTACATCAATGTTTTTGGAGAGATGAAAATCTGAAGTGGCTGAAACGAATGATGATGAAGATAATGAAATAGTTTTCAAACAGCCCATATCCTGTGAGACTCAAACACCTACACGTTCACAGAAGAAAAAAAAAAAAAGACAAAGAAAAAGCAATCCGTGATTTTCAATGTATTATATATAAGATTTCTTCTGAAAAAATATTTTTATGAGAAAAATACAAAAAATTAGCTGGGCATGGTGGCTCATGCCTGTAGTCCCAGCTACTCGGGAGGCTTAAGGGGAAGGATCACCTGAGCCCAGGAAGTTGAGGCTACAGTGAGCTGTGATCATGCCACTGCACTCCAGCCAAGTCAAGTCATTACATTTATCTTAACCTATTCTAGGCTGACTTAAGTGGAATTTGTATTCAGAATACAATAGGCAACCTCACAGACATGTAAGTACAGAACTCAAAATAGGACCACACCATGGAAGGCCTGGGGTGGGAGGTGATTTTCCTCTCCTGCAGGCCTTCACTCTGGACTTCTGCTCCATGCTTGTGCTCTGCTCTGCGGATGAACATTTGGCATGTGCTCCAGGCTCCTCCAGCCTCTGAGGCTTTGGCTTGCCCTGGCAGTACCCCTGGTCTCAGTGTTACTGGACCTTTCCATACAGATGCTCCTCTGCAAAAAATCTATCGAACACTCTCTGTGTCATTTCCAATGAGCAGGATAGAGAATCTGATCTGCCTAGCAGTGGGGGTGGGAGTTCCCTAGTTGTCCCTTGATTTGTAGTGCTGCCCTTTCCAGAGACTCAAGGAGGGGCCAGATATCCAAAAAGAGGGTATGGGTGGGGCATCAGTAATAAAATCTACTTCAACAAGAAAGTATAAAGTAGAGGCAGTGGCTCACACCTATAATCCCAGCACTTTAGGAGGCCGAGGCAGGTGGATCACTTAAGCTCAGGAGTTCAAGACCAGACTGGGCAACATGGAAAAACTCCATCTCTACTAAAAATACAAAATATTAGCTGGGTATGGTGGCACATACCGGTAGTCCCAGGTACTTAGGAGGCTGAGGTGGGAGCACTGCTTGAGCCCAGGAAGTAGAGGCTGTAGTGAGCCGAGATCATGAGGCCACTGCACTCCCATCTGGGTGACAGAATGAGACCCTGTCTCAAAAAAAAAAAAAAGAAAAAAAAGTATAAAGTGGAAGCATCTGTATGCATGATTGAAGTCATGCTTTCCATCTATTTTTTCCACCTTCCCTTTTTTCTCTCTAAAACACTGTATCTTAAGCTTTTCCCTATGTTATCAAGTACTCATAAGCATTATTTGTATGGTTGTATCAGAATCCATTATCTGGACTCATTGTCATTTAGCCATCTGCAGTTGCTGGAGATACTGCCCTTTCTGCCACACTCAGTCACCCTTCTGACCTTGCACTGTGTCCAGTTATCTATTAATACACATACTGGTCATTTAGGACTTAAAGTTAAGAATAGTTATCCTGGTTTCTAACACTTCAAAAAGAATGTATCTTCCAAAAAATAGAATGGCTTGGAGGTTATACTACTAAAGCAAAATAGACAAATCAATGTTGAAATTACTGTTTTACTTTCTTCTTGTGTCTATTTTCACTTCTCTGTCATTTTGATGGATACAGTTTCATTTGGAAGGATTTTTATTTCAAAACAGAAACAGCATATGACATGAGAATGGGAACTCTGAAAGGTTCAACTTTCCACTTTACTAAGTTTGTCACAAAAGCTACTGATAGTCAATCATGATTGGCCTGTATTGAAAGTGAGTTCACATTATGTACATCTTAAGCACTATACTTTCTATCAGATATAGAAAAATAGGTGGTGTGTTTGGAAAAGTATTGGGCTAGGAGTCAGGACACTTGACTCTTAGTCCCAATCCTGCTTCTTCAGCTGAACGCCCGTAGGTAATAACTCAGCAGCTATTTCTTAAATACCTAATGAATTTCAGGCTTTGTAATTGGGCTGGAAATATAGACATAGATACTGCATTCATGATTCTCCAAGGCTCCCTTCCTCACCCAGCTCACAGTGAGCTTTCTTATGCATTGTGTAAATCTGTCTCCTAACTGGCCCCAACTCTCTCTCCAACCTGCTTCCCAGGGCAGTTTGTGAGGATCAGATGAGGGAGAATATGTGTTAAAGCAAATTGAAAATGATTTTAAAATGCAATAAAAATATGATCCATGGAAAATTATTTAAAGATCCTTAGAATTTTAAATAAACAGTACATTAGGCACTACTTGCCTACAGCACAATGCAACACATGGCCCCACTGTTCCACCCAGCATACAAGCTTAGGGAGCAGCTCCTTTTGAGGATCTTCAGGTGGATTTCACAGAAACGCCGAAATGTGGAGGTATTTGCTGGTTCTTATGTGTATGAGTACAAGAAATTCCAGGAAAAACAAGAAATTTGTTTTTGCAATTAGCCAAACATGTAGCCCAGTCTCTCAATGTTACTTCATGTTATGTATGTGGAGGAACTGTAATGGGAGATCAATGGCCATGGGAAGTCAGAGAATTAATACCTACAGACCCAGTTCCTGTAGGAGAATTAATACCTACAGACCCAGTTCTTGGCTCAAAAGAATCACCTTGATAATTTCTGGGTCCTAAAAGCCTCAATTATTGGACAATAGTGCATAGTTAGAGAAGGAAAATAATTCACTCACCCCATAGGATGACTTAGTTGTCTGGGACAGAAACTGTATAATGGTAACACAAAAACAGTCACTTGGGGAGTTCGAATCAGAGAGGAATCCATTTAGCAAATTCCCAAAGTTGCAAATTGTGTGGACCCACCAGGAGTCCCACCAGGACTGGACAGCCCCCACTGGATTATACTGGATATGGGGGCATAGAGCTTATGCCAAATTACCTGACCAGTGGGCAGGTAGTTGTGTTATTGGCACTATTAAACCATCTTTCTTCCTACTGCCCATAAAAACAGACGAACTCCTGGGTTTCCCTGTCTATGCTTCCCGTGAAAAGAGAAGCATAGCTATAAGAAATTGGAAAGATGATGAATGGCCCCCTGAGACAATCATACAATATGATGGGTCTGCTACTTGGGCACAAGATGGTTCATGGGGATACCAGACCCCCATTTATATAATCAACCAAATCATACAGTTACAAGCTGACTTAGAAATAATCACTAATAAAACCAGCAGAGATTTGACTATTCTGGCCCGGCAAGAAACTCAGATGAGAAATGCTATCTATCAAAATAGATTGGTTCTCGACTACTTGCTAGCATATGAAGGAGGGGTCTGTGGGAAATTTAACCTTACTAATTGCTGTCTACACATAGATGATCAAGCGCAACTAGTTGAAGACATAGTTAGAGATATGACAAAACTGGCACCTGTGCCCGTGCAAGTGTGGCATGGATTTGATCCTGGGGCCATGTTTAGAAAATGGTTCCCAGTGCTAGGAGGATTTAAAACTCTTATAATAGGAGTTACAATAATAATAGGAACCTGCCTACTGCTCCCTTGTTTGCTACCTGTACTTCTTCAAATGATAAAAAGCTTTATCGCTACCTTAGTTCACCAAAATGCTTCAACACAAGTGTACTATATGAATCACTATCGATCTGTCTTGTAAGAAGATATAGGTAGTGAAAATGAAAGTGAGAACTCCCACTAATAAAATGAGTGAGAGTCTCAAAAGGGGGGAATAAGGGAGGAGACCACCCCTCATATTGTCTTATACCCAGTTTCTGCCTCCAAAAAAAGAAGAAGTAAAAACTAAAAGGCAGAAATGAAAGCCACAGGCAGACAGCCTGGCACCGCACCCTGGGCCTGGTAGTTAAAGGTCAATCCCTGACTTCATCGGTTATGTTAGCTATAGATTATAAACGTTGTATAGAAATGCACTGTGAAAATCCCTATCCTGTTTTGTTCTGATCTAATTACCGGAGCATGCAATCCCCAGTCACGTACCCCCTGCTTGCTCAATCACATCCCTCTCACATGCACTTCCTTAGAGTTATGAGCCCTTAAAAGGGACAGGAATGGCTCACTCGGGGAACTCGGCTCTTTTGACAGGAGTCTTACCAATGCCCCTGGCCAAATAAACCCATCTTCCTTCTTTAACTCGGTGTCTGAGTTTTGTCTGCAACTTGTCCTGCTACACACAAACTGTACTTCAGCCAGCCAGCTCCTGCTATACGCCTTTAAAGTTGATGGCATCTTTAGCACTACATGCGAAGTGCAGTTAGGTCTCTGCCCCTGGAGCCTTAACTATGACTGCCAATTCAAACCTCTGATTCCCCCTTCCCTCAGCAGCTCAAGTCCTCCCAGTGCCTAGCACACTTTATGGTATACACTAGGCACTTAGAATGTACGGATGCATGGATTGGATGGATGGATGGATAAGTCTTAACCCCAATACTACTACTTTCTGGGTCTCGTCTCGAAAGAGCAGAGGGGCTTCCTAACAGTGTGGAAGAGTGAGACTGATTCTAAGCCCGTGTCCAAGTCCCACAGCAGGGACTGGGGAAGGTGGTGCCCTTGGGAGGTCCTCTCCGGCTGGGGAAGACCTGACAGGCCTCCCAGCTCCAGACAAGCCCCACTTCCTGCCCAGGGAGGTGGGGGCCCTTCCTTCCGCCAGGGAAGCCCGGTAATTCTGCTCTGTCTTACCCGCCCCCCACCCCGTCTGGGGAGGGGATGGCGGTGGACTTTCCTCTAGCAGACCAGCAGCCCACACGCCCGCACACACTGTGTTTGCGGAGAGGCCAGGGCAGACAACCTCCCCCGCTTTGCCGGAGCCACTGGCGCCCCCTCATTCCCGCTCCAGCAGCCGCCCCCTCGCTTCACCCCTGGTGCCTCCTCATAGGGCCAGGAAGCCAGGGCCCGGGAATTTCTTTTTCCGGTGGCGCCTGGTCAGCTGATTCCATGATCAGGTAACCTTGACTAACGGTCTCTGGGAGGGCGGGGGCTGCTCGAGTGAGGCTGAGAGCAGACCGCAGCCCACTGGAAATGCCCGGGTCTAAATGCTGACGTCTCCTCCTCCCTCTCCCAGAATCCTTCCCTGGAAAAAAAAACAGCACCAACCGCCAGTTTAACTGACAGTGGGAGTTATTTCATTTGTTTAACTTAAGGTGGTAGGATCTCGGGAGCCAATGGGATTCAGGTCATTGCCATGTTTTCCACTGTTAAGCGAATAGCATTATACACAGCTGCGGGCTGTGGCAAAAGACATTTTAAAAATGATTGAAATCTACTACACATATAGAAAATTGTACCTATTATAAATATAAAGCTTAGTAAGTTTTCATCAACTGTAGACCTCACATAACCAGCACCCAGATAAGGAAATAACCAGATAACTTCTTCAAGTGCATGGGTATTTTATTTCATTTTGATGAATCGTCTAGGTGCCTCACAAAAAGGGCTGTCATAATTAACATGCTCGGGAAAACTCCCTACGGCTTCAACATCAATAGATGCTTAATTTTTGCCAATCTGATGGGGAAAAAATTGGTTGCTTAGATTGCAGTGGTAGTCTGCTTACTGGTAGCTTTGAGCTAATGAGTAGTCTAGAACAAGTAAGTTTCCGACATTTTCTTGAAGAGGCAAAAACAAAACGACAAAACAACAACAAAAATAGATTAGAGAATGGACTAATAACCAGAGAAGAAATTGAATAGAGTCTTCCCTTAGTAACGTCAGGATATTGGTTCCAGGACCCCAGAGATACCAAAATTCACCGATGCTCAAGTCCCTGATATAATATGGCATAGTATTTGCGAATAACTTATGCACATCCTTCCGTAGACTTTAAATCATTTCTAGATTACTATAATACCTAATACAACATAAATGCTTTGTAAATACCTGTTATAAAGTATTTATAAATTTTTGGTTTTTATTGTTTTACTTTTTCCAAATATTTTTGATGCACAGTCGGTTAAATCCAAGGATCCAGAACCCGAGGATACAGAGGGCTGATCGTAGTTTGAGCTCTCTCCTCAATTCCATGCCCATCCCATGCACCAGGTGCAGCTGGTTTTATTGTTGCAGGCTTTCAAGTTTTCAAAAGACAGAGCTCATGACAAGTAAACTGTTCTATAGAATAGAAAGACATGGAAAGTGTCCCAATTAATGGTAAAATTGAACTCATTTCTGAAGAGTTATTTTACAAATCATAAGCACTAGCCTGTTGAAAACAACAATAGGTCAAGTTACTAGACTATCCTATAACGTGTCGGAAAAAAATTTTAAGAACATAAGACCTGTAATCATAGCACGTTGGGAGGCCAAGACCGGTGGAGCGCTTGAGCACAGGAATTCTGGACCTGGTTGGGCATCATAGGGAGACCCGTCTCTACAAAAAATAAGCCACTTGTGTTGGTGCACATGTGTTGTCCCAGCTACTTAAGAGGCTGAGGTCAGAGGATCTCTTGAGCCTGGGAGGTGGAGGCTGCAGTGAGCCATCATGGCGCCACTGTACTCCATCCAGCCTGAGCAACAGAAGGAGACCATCTCAAAAAATAAATAAATAATAAATAAACAAAAAATAATAAAAAATTTTTAAAAGGCTGGG
>NW_012123931.1:73697-88407 GCF_000951035.1 Colobus angolensis palliatus | reverse complement strand
GCTGGTCTTGAACTCCTGACCTCAGGTGATCCACCCACCTCAGCCTCCCAAAGTGCTGGGATTACAGGCGTGAGCCACCATGCCTGGCCTCCCTATAGGATATTAACAAGTTTTGTCTCTATCTCAGAATGCATTTCGGAATGCCCTTCCTGGAGCACTACAGACACTGTCTCTCAAAACATTCCTTGAACTAGCTTCACCATGTTGCTGACGCCCTTGTAAATTAAAGAAAATATCTTATATATATTCCTTCATTATTTGTATGAAAGTCAAGCTTTTCATATTGTGAAAATTATACTTCAGGCTGGGTGCAGTGGCCTGCACCTGTAATCCCAGCACTTTGGGAGGCCAAAGCAGCGGGATCACTTGAGGCCAGGAGTTTGACACCAGTCTGGCCAACATGTCAAACCCCATGTGTACTAAAAAAAAAAATCAAAATTAGCTGGGTGTGGTGGCACACACTTGTGGTTCCCGCTACTTGGGAGGCTGAGGCACAAGAATTGCTTGAACCCAGGAGACAGAGGTTGCCGTGAGCTGAAATTGTGCCACTGCACTCCAGCCAGAGCCAGAGCAAGACTCTGTCTCAAAGGAAAAACAATAAAAAGGAAAGAAAGTTATAGTTTGATACAGTATATGCTAATATAAAGGATATGATATGGCTTGGCTCTGTGTCCCCATCCAGATCGCACCTTGAATTGCAATAATCCCCATGCATCAAGGGTGGGACCAGGTGGAGATAATTGAATCATGGGGGCAGTTTCTCCCATGCTGTTCTCAGGATAGTGAGTGAGTTCTCATGAGATCTGATGGTTTTATAACAGGTTTTCCCCTTTGCTCCGCTCTCCTTCTCTCTCCTGCTGCCCTGTGAAGAGGTGTCTTCTGCCATAATTGTAAGTTTCCTGAGGCCTCCCCAGCCATGCAGAACTGTGAATCAATTTAAACCTCTTTTCTTTATAAATTACCCAGTTTTGGGTATTTCTTCATAGCAGCATGAGAATGGACTAATACAGTATACTAATAATAGCCCAGGTGATAGTGATGCTGATGCTACTGCCTCAGGGACCACACTTTGAGAACCACTAATCACAAATTTCCTTTTATTCATTTATTTAAGGCAGGGCTTTTCTCTGTCACCCGGGCTGGAGTATAATGGTGCAATCACGGCTCATGGTGCCTTGACCTCCCAGGCTCAAGCAATCCTCCTGTCTCACTTCTCAAGTAGCTGAAACCATAGGTGCATGCCACAATGCCCAGATATTTTTGTATTTTTTGTAGAGATAGAGTTTCACCATGTTGCTCAGGCTGGTCGTGAACTCCTGGGCTTGAGCAATTCGCCTGCCTTAGCCTCCTAAAGCAAAAGTTTCCTTTTAAAATACATGTATTTAGGTTTTAAAAATGAGTTGACTTAAAGCACATGAATAGATGTTCAACACTAACCACTGAGGAAATGCAAATTAAAACCACAGTAAGATATCACTACATGTCTATTAGAACAGCTCAAATCAAACATAGTGATAATATCAAATTATTGAGGCGAGGATGCAGACAAAACTAACACATACATCACTGGTGGAAATATAAAATGGTGGCCAAACACGGTGGCTCACGCCTGTAATCCCAGCACTTTGGGAGACCGAGGTGGGTGGATCACGAGGTCAAGATATCAAGACCATCCTGGCCAACATGATGAAACCCCATCTTTACTAAAAATACAAAAAAAAATTAGCTGGGCATGGTGGTGGGCACCTGTAGTCCCAGCTACTCGGGAGGCTGAGGCAGGAGAATCACTTGAACCCAGGAGGCTGAGGTTGCAGTAAGCTGAGATCATGCCATTGCACTCCACCCTGGGCAACAAGAGCAAAACTCTGTCTCAAAAAAAAAAAAAAAAAAAAGTCAGACATGTTGGTGGGTGCCTATAATCCCAGCTACTTGGGAGGCTGAGGCAGGAGAATTACTTGAACCCAAGAGGTGGAGGTTGAAGTGAGCTGAGATCACGCCACTGCACTCTAGGCTGGGCAACAGAGCAAGACTTCATCTCAAAAAAGTAAATAAATAAATAAAAAGGAACATGTACAACTTGGATGGATCTCAAAGGGCATTTGCTGAGTAGGAAGAAAAAGCCAATCTCAAAAGGCCACATACTTTGTGATTCTATTTGTATAATGTTCTTTTTTTGTTTGATTTTTGTTTTGTTTTTGAGACAAAGTCTCACTCTGGCCCTTCTGGAGTATAGTGGCATGATCTTGGTCATTTTTAGTAGAGTATTTACACCGTGATGTCAGTGTATCTTTAGTAGAGACAGGGTTTTGCCATGTTGGCCATGCTGGTCTTGAACTCCTGGCCTCAACTGATGCACCTGCCTCGGTCTCCCAAAGTGCTGGGATTATAGGTGTTAGCCACTGTGCCAGGCCTTCATTCATTCATTCATTCATTCATTGAGACAGAGTCTCGCCCTGTCTCTCAGGCTGGACTGCAGTGGCAGGATCACTGTAGCCTCCACCTCCTGGGTTCAAGTGATTCTCCTGCCTCAGCCTCCACATAGCTGGAACTACAAGCTCGTGCCACCATGCCTGGCTAATTTTAAAATTTTATAGTATTCTTGAAGTTGAAAGATTATAAAGACAGAAAGCAGATTAGTGGTTCCCAGGAGTAGGAATAGTAGAGGGGAAGAGCCTGGAATGAGTGCAGAGGAATAGCAGGAGGGGGATTTTCGTGGTGGTGGGATAGTTCTGTATCTTGACTGTAGTGGTGGTTAAGGGAGTCTACATATGTGATAAAATGGCATAGACCTAGACATGTGACATTGTTAGATATTGTCCTACATTTATACAAAACAGAACCTTTGGAGGAAACTGAGTGAAGAGTCCATGAAACCTCTCTGTACCATCTTTGAAATTTCCTCTGAATCTCTATTTCCAAATAAAAGGTTAAAATTTTTAAAGTTGCTCTAGACAGGGCTGGGCGCGGTGGCTCAAGCCTGTAATCCCAGCACTTTGGGAGGCCGAGACGGGCGGATCACAAGGTCAGGAGATTGAGATCATCCTGGCTAACACGGTGAAACCCCGTCTCTACTAAAAAATACAAAAAGCTAGCCGGGCGAGGTGGCTGGCGCCTGTAGTCCCAGCTACTCGGGAGGCTGAGGCAGGAGAATGGTGTAAACCCGGGAGGCGGAGCTTGCAGTGAGCTGAGATCCGGCCACTGCACTCCAGCCTGGGCAACAGAGCGAGACTCCGTCCCAAAAAAAAAAAAAAAAGTTACTCTAGACAAAAATATTAAATAAAAATAATATTGATTGTATGCAGGTCTGGCAAAACCTTAGACACATTGAATGACTAACATCTCTAACCCATCCAATGCACAATTGCCCCTGGTCAGGCCCTGTCCTAGGCTAGGTCATCTGCTGGAAGATAGGACTCTGGACTCTCTCCTGCTTGGCTTTGGGGTAGAGATGCCAGATAAAATATAGGACACCCACTTAAATTTAGTTTTCTGATAACAAATAATTACTTAGTATGCATGTACCATGCATATTTAGGACATGCTTATACTAAAAATTATTTCTCTAAATTATCTTTTAACCATCTTCAGCAAGTATTGATAGTTCTTTAATGTATGTATATAGTTACTTTAAAGCTCTTCCCTGCTAATTCCAATGTGTGAGCCATTTATGAGTCTGGTTTGTTTGTTTGTTTGTTTGTTTGTTTGTTTGAAATGGAATTTTGCTCTTGTAGCCCAGGCTGAGCGCAATGGTGTCTTCTCAGCTCACTCTAACCTCTGCCTCCCAGGTTCAAGCAATTCTCCCACCTTAGCCTCTGAAGCAGATGGAACTATCGGTGCACATTACCACGCCCAGTTAATTTTTGTATTTTTAGTAGAGATGGGGTTTCACCATGTTGACCAGGCTGGTCTTGAACCCCTGACCTCAGGTGATCCACCCACTTCAGGCTCCTAAAGTCCTGTGATTACAGATGTGAGCCACCATGCCCAGCCCTTTTTTTTTTTTTTTTTTTTTTTTGAGACAAGATGTCACTCTGTTATCCAGGTTGGAGGGCTGGAGGGCAGTAGCATGATCTCAGCTCACCGCAACCTCCACCTCCCAGGCTCAAGCCATACTTCCACGCAGCCTTCCAAGTAGCTGGGACCATAGGCATATGCCACCAGTAGTCCTGACTGGTTTTTTATTAGGGGAAAGACAGAGATGTGGGGAATAGCACCTGGGAGGCTCCAGCTATATGCTTCACAATCCTACCAATGAAAAATCCGAATTAGGCTTCAGTTTCCCGTCTACAAAATGAGACAGGACAGGAGTGGGTAGGAAGAGGAGCAGCTAGGCTTTGTTGGTTTAAGCTGGGCCCGCCTGATTCTGTAACGTGGACTTCACTGTCGGGTCCAGCCCACTCCCCAGCCAGGGATTCCCGTGCTTTGGATGTCTTTCGGCCAAGTCCAAGGCTGTCCAGGGTCAGGATGGGGAGGCGGGGTGGAGGATAGTGGTATGCAGAGAAGCAGTTCCCCATAAAACCTGCAGATGGCACGAGAACAGCGCGGGAGCCAAGGGTTCCGCTCCAGCCTTCCTGGAGACCCGGGCAGGGCGGGGTAGGGCGAGGCAAAGGTGGTGCACACCGCTCGGCTGGGCAGCGGCACGCGGCTGTGGGCCAGTCCATACCTTTTAAAATAGACACATGGGTCTTCTGGCTAATTTCCTCTCTTTAGTAGGGTGATCATATGCTTTTTCATCCAAATCCAGACACTTCGGAGACTGAAAGGGGCACTATAATACTTGCACTGGGACAGCAGACATAACCTTAGCTGTACCTGGCAAACCAGAACATATGGTCACCCTACTGTCTGGTCACTTTTTCTTCCTTGTTTCTATTCATTTAAGTTTGTTTGTTTGTTTTGTTTGTTTGTTTTTTAATTTATTTTTAAACACACAGCATTCTCTTTCCCCGAGCACTACTGTTTTTGAAAATGCTCTTGCATTCGGGATATTTTCGACCAGGCAACATCTGCTTTCGCATCTTGAGTCTGAACAGTCTCTCTGAACCCACCCCAAAGGCTGGTTTTAGCTTCCAGTCAGAAGATTCTGTTCCTGGCTTGCCATCCCCATGACTCAAGAATTAAAGATGTCAGACGTGGAACACTGGCCCTTATCTCAACTTTGGTGCCTCTTTGCCAAATTTATTCCTGTAAATTTTTGTTTGTTTGTTTTTTGAGATGGAGTCTCGCTCTGTCGCCCAGGCTGGAGTGCAGTGGGGCAATCCGGTCACTGCAACCTCTGCTTTCCAGTTCAAGTGATTCTCATGCCTCAGCCTCCCAAGTAACTGGCACTGTAGGCACCCACCACCATGCCTGGCTAATTTTTGTATTTTTGGTAGAGATGGGGTTTCACCCCGTTGACCAGGCTGGTCAGAAACTCCTGACCTCAGGTGATTTGCCCGCCTCAGCCTCCCTAAGTGTTGGGATTACAGGCGTGAGCCACTGCGCCCGGCACTATTTCTGTAATTTTGTCCTGAGTGCTCATGTCCTTTGTCTCTTTGAATTTACTATATTGGTTTATTGAATTGCAAGTAGACAAGTCCCATTAAGCAGGATTCTTACATTTCCAAGATCATCTCATTACTCCATTCAACCCCAAATTAGCATGCCATTTATCCCCTTGTTTCTGAACCCTCTTCACTTAATAGTCTCATAAACATCCATCCATCACAAAAAGGACTCAAATTGTTCTCACTTCCATTTTTGGTTGATTCATTGCTATCCAAGTAATGATTTGTCTGGGGGAGTCATTAGTAGAGAAATGTACTCTTAAATTTATTTTTATAGTTGGATTCTGCTAGTTAATATATATATCTCTCTCTGTCATTCTCACATTGCAACAAATGACTGTGGGTTCCTGTCTTAACCTAAAATATAGGTTAGAAATTTGGTTTTATCTGAATAAGATATGAATAGATAATGTGAGAAAAAAATTAACTTACTGAAACTTTTCTCAGCTAAGAATGACACTCATGGTCAAAAATATGTAAGTAAGCAAGCAGAAAACTGGAGTGTAAATATATAAACTCTTAAAATATTATGTTTAGAGACAAGATTTTTCTTTTTTCTTCTTTTTTAGTAAAGTATATTTGCTATGGTTGGAATGATTATGTCTCCTCCAAAATTCATGTTGAACTTAAACCCCAATGTGATAGCATCAAGAGGTGGAGTCTTTGGGAGATGATTAAGTCATGAGGCAGGAGCTCCCTCATGAATGAGATTAAGGACCTTATGAAAGGGCTTGAGGGAGCTACCTAGCTCGGTTTTCTTCTTTTGTTTTTCTGTCCTTTCCACCATGTTAGGACACACTGTTCAAGGTCCCATCTTGGCAGCACCCAAAACATGGCAAAATTAGTTTCACCTGTTCTTGAACTTCATATAAATGGAACCATTCAGTATGTGAACGTTTGTGGCTGGCTTCTTTCATTCAACATAATCCTGTGAGATTTAGCCATGTTTTGGGTACTGGTAGTTGTTTATTTTTCTGGTTGTGTAGTTTTACATATTTCATTTATTACCCTTCTATTTTTATGTCTACTCAGCATCTTGTGGGATCTGTTGTCCTTTTTAGCTAGATTGCTATTGAACATCTTATCAATGGAACTTAGGAAAGTTTTAGAAGACAAAAGCCTAATAAATTCAAACCCTCCAATCTTAAGCCAAGCTTCCCTCTCACGCCTGCTTCAGTTGCTCTTCTTCATGTGGTATTTTTTCCCTCACAAAGCTGATGGAAATTAAGAAACCCAAAAGTGGTGGGGCACGGTGGCTCACACCTGTAATGCCAGCACTTTGGGAGGCCAAGGCGGGTGGATCACAAGGTCAGGAGATCGAGACCATCCTGGCTAACATGGTGAAACCCCATCTATACTAAAAATACAAAAAAAATTAGCCAGTCATTGTGGCGGGCACCTGTAGTCGCAGCTACTCAGGAGGCTGAGGCAGTAGAATGGTGTGAACCCAGGAGGTAGAGTTTGCAGTAAGCCGAGATCACGCCACCGCACTCCAGCTTGGTGACAGAGTAAGATTCCATCTCAAAAAAAAATAAGAGAGAAAACCAAAAGCTCTTCATCATGTTATCAGCTTAGGGACACTTGTCATCTGAATAACAGGGTAGATATTTATAATCTGAAATGTTAAAATAACAATAGCAAACACTTAAATATCAATAACTGCTGTTCAAAGTGCTTTATATATATATTATTTTCCTCAAAACAACTCTGTGAAATAGACACTATTATTGTTATCCCTACATTTTAGATGGAGATATGGAGGCACAGCAAGACCATGTAACCTTGCCAAGGTGATAGAGCCAGGACTTGAACCTGTATTTTCTGGTTTTAGAGCCTGCACCCTTCACCACCACATCATATTGTGTGGCATGATACTTCCTGTGGTTAAATTGTTTTCTTTTATTAGCTTGGGAGCATTTTCTGAATAATTTGAATCTTACAAATTTGCTTCAAAGAATACAAGTAAATTGAAATGGAAGATCTAATATAGAATGTGTGGCATTCATAAATAAATTATAGGACTCTCTGGTTTTAAATAATAATTATTTGCTTATCTTGTGACTTTTGTTGGGAGGGCTGTAGTGTGCTCGCCTCATTTTCCTTCTCTTCAATAGGAGGACATGGGCTCAGAGACAGGCACAATTTATCATAAAATCTCATCACACTTTCCCTCACCATCTGGAAGCTGGAGATAGGTTTGTGAAATTTTGGTTGAGAAAGAGTTGAATGCCACTTGTAGCATAATGAGTTTTAGAAAGATAGTTTTACCAGCCATTTCTATTGCACAGAGTCCTGCACATTTTGGCAATTAATATATGTGATCGACAGTTTTCTCACAAAGATTATCAGGGTTCTAAAAGAAATTATCTTCCAGTTGCATTTTGCTGCTAAAGTGCTATATTTCTTTATAGATGAACTAATTAATTCTTGATCACTTGTTTTTCATTAGATATTTCTCTGCCTCTTTGTGCTGTGCTTTATGTCTTTTTATTTCCAGCCCCAGGTTTCTTTTCCTAACTGCAAGAAGATCATTGAAATTTTCTCTGTCTCAAACTCCTGGGCTCAAGTGATCCTCCTTCATCTGCCTCCTGAGTAGCTGGCATTCCAGATGTGCACCACTGGACAGATACACACATATATAATGATACTTATAGACACACAAACATCCACATATATACACAAACACACAGAGACATACACATATCCACACATACTCATTAGATATACATTTACACACACAAACACACATGTGCACACACACACATACGCACACCTTGTTTCCATCTTCCTCTCAGGACTCGGGGCTCTCAAAGAGTGAAAGAGTCTTGTACCATGAGTCTAGGATCAACTGTGCAACCTTGCCCAAGTGTCTTCCCTCTTGAGATCTTGTTTATAATAATAAACATCCTTGCCCATCAATTAGGGTTATTTTGAAGATAAAACAGAAAGGATAACAGAGTGATGGCATGTTGTATAGTTTCAAATAAAAATTAACCTTGACCAAAAACAGGTCTGGCCTTTGTCCTAGACTCCTGGGAGGTAATCTGTTGAAACATGTAATGCCTAACAGGGGTATCTTTGCCTGGGGGTCTTGAGTCATAACGGATAGTCTAATAATGAGATTTAGGGTGG
Source organism: Colobus angolensis palliatus (assembly GCF_000951035.1). NCBI lineage: Eukaryota > Metazoa > Chordata > Mammalia > Primates > Cercopithecidae > Colobus > Colobus angolensis. The sequence continues at coordinate 79,729 of NW_012123931.1, read as the reverse complement.
GGTCTAGCCAGGCCAGGAAAACCGATTAAGAGATTTAGAGTCTGGACTTTAGGCCACCCCTGGAAGGACTGGAAACTCAAAACCAAGAGGATTCACGTGGACAATCAAGCATGCCTCTGTGATGAAGCTCCAGTAAAAAACCTGAACACTGAGGCTTGAGGGAGCCTCTCTGGCTGGGAATACTCCATGTGTATTGGCACATAGCAAAGCCAGGAGGGTAATGCACTGCCAGACTGAGAAGACTACAATAAATACATAACTCTTCAGTGCTCAGGCATTGAATATCCATAAGCATCAAGACCATCCAGGAAAACATGTCCTCACCAAATAAACTAATTAAAGCACCAGGGACCAATCAGAGAAAAACAGAGATATGTGACCTTTCAGACAGAGAATTCAAAATAGTGGTTTTGGAGAAACTCAAAGAAATTAAAGATAACACAGAGAAAGAATTTGGATTTCTATCAGATAAATTTAACAATGAGATTGAAGTAACTAAAAAGAATCAAGCTGAAATTCTGGAGATGAAAAAAGCAATTAACAATAAAGAATCCATCAGAGTCTCTTAATAGTGGAATCGATCAAGCAAAAGAAAAAAATTAGTAAGCTTGAAGACAAACTATTTGAAAATACACAATTAAAGGAGACAAAAAATTTAAAAGAATGAAGCATCCCCACAAGATCTAGAAAATAGCCTCAAAAGGGCAAAGCCAAGAGTTATCTAGAAAATAGCCTCAAAAGGGCAAAGCCAAGAGTTATTGGCCTTAAAGAGGAAGTAGAGAAATAGACAGAGGTAGAAAGTTTATTCAAAGGGATAATAACAGAGAACTTTCCAAACCTAGAGAAAGCTGTAAATATTCAAGTACAAGAAGGTTATAGGACACCAAGCAGATTTAACCCAAAGAAGACTACCTGAAGGCATTTAATATTCAAACTTCCAAAGGTCAAGGATAAAGAAAGGATCCTAAACAGCAAGAGAAAAGGAACAAATAACATACAATGGAGCTCCAATACATCTGGCAGCAGACTTTCAGTGGAAACCTTACAGGCCAGGGGAGAGTGCCATGATATATGTTATGGGCTGAAGGAAAAATCTTTTACCCTAGAATAATATCTCCAGTGAAAATATCCTTCAAACATGAAGGAGAAATAACGACTTTCCCATACAACAAAACCTGAGGGATTTCACCAACACCAGACCAATCCTACAAGGAATGCTAAAGGAAGGTCTTCAATCAGAAACAAAAGGACATTAATGAGCAACAAGACATCATCTGAAGGTACAAAACTACAGTAATAGTAAGTACACAGAAAAACACAGAGTATTATAACACTGTAATTGTGGTGTGCAAACAACTCTTAAGTGGAAAGACTAAAAGATGAGGCTGGGCACGGTGGCTCATGCCTGTAATCCCAACACTTTGGGAGGCCGAGGCGGGTGGATCATGAGGTCAGGTGATTGAGACCATCTTGGCTAATATAGTGAAACCCCATCTCTACTAAAAATACAAAGAAAAAAAAACCCCAAAAAACTAGCCAGGCATGGTGGCACACACCTGTAGTCCCAGCTACCTGGGAGGCTGAGGCAGGAGAATCACTTGAACCCGGGAGGTGGAGGTTGCAGTGAGCCGAGATGGCACCACTGCACTCCAGCCTGGGTGACAGAGCGAGACTCTGTCTCAAAAAAAAAAAAAACCCAAAAGATAAAAATAACAACTACAACAACTTTTAAAGGCATAGACAGTACAATAAGATGTAAGTAGAAACAACAAAACGTTAAAAAGCAGAGTGATAAATTTAAAGTGTAGAGTTTTGTTCATTTTCTTTTTGCTTGTTCAGTCCTTTATGCAAGCAGTGTAAAGTTATCAGCTTAAAACAATGGGTGATAAGATAGTATTGCAAGCCTTGTGGTAACCTCAAATTAAAAAAAAAAAAAAATACACACAAAAAAAACAACAGCAAGAGGTTAAATCATACCACCAGAGAAAATCACCTTCACAAAAAGGAAGACAGGAAGAAAGGAAAGAAGAAAGAGAAAACCACAACCACCAGAAAAAAAATAGCAAAATGGCAAGAGTAAGTCCTTACTGTCAATAATAACCTTGAATGTTAATGGACTAAACTCTCCAATCAAAACTGTTATGGAAAGAACTGTTATGGAAAGCAGTTCTCCCCATCCCCACCCACATCACTTTTCATCAACTCTAGATGAGGTAAGGGCCCCCAAATGCCTTAGGTTTAGCATTCCTTGGGGAGAAGTCCCTTCTTGCTCAGAGTGTAAAGACAAGTAGTGACACTGTTTCTGCCTAATAGGCCTTCAGTCTCCAGAGTGGAGAATCTGCCTTTGTGTGGGGTCTTAGTAACAAACGCTAGGAGCCAGATCAGATCATCTCTCACCCTGCTGCAGCCAGGGAGTGTGCATGTGACTTAGACTCAGCCAACCAAATGCTCTTTCCTTGTACGTGGAAATTTGAGTGAGAAAGGCAGGGAAACAGAGATGGCTGTAGTACCACCAGAGGTCGTGGGGTGGGCAGGCTGAACCGTTTCTGTTAAGAGACTGTTGTTGTGGTTCTTGGGGCCTTCCTCTTTGTTTCTCGGTTCTTAACTGTTCTCAAGCCTGATCCATCAGCTTCCTTCTATCCTGTCAGTTCCCTGACAATCTTTCAATAAGTCCCTTTTACTTAAGTTAACCAGATTAGTTCTCAAGCTTTTAACCAAGAATGCTTCCTGGTGGAACAGAGCTTCTATCACCCCTGTGGTTTGGCCAATAGAGAAAGGAATGTCTTGGGGGAGCAACATTGAACTTGGCTTTGTTTCCAGGCTTGCCTCACTGTGGCAGGCTGGTCTTAGGCCTCGGCTACCAGGGCCCTTCTCAGTAGGATCATTATGCCATATATTGGTCTTAAGTGTGACTTTCTCTCTGTCTCATGTAGGATAGTTGACACTGGCAAAGACCAGCCTCCCAGAATCAGACACAGAGGAGATGGCTTCTCTAGGACTCTTCATGACAAGCTAGTGCCAGTTCTTGTGGTCAAGGGTTGACATGGGTTAGGAACAGAGAGGTAAATGAACTCTTGGGCTGCTGGAAAGTTCCAGCTGTGCATCCCCACCCTCCCCTGCATCTTTTCCCTTTTGTGTAAATTTCCATTCCTGGTAAGGATGGACATGGGGGGAAACCCATCTTTGTTAATAAAATGTCACCCCCAGAAAATCACTGGACGGGTTGTGACCTGGAGTTCTGCATCCAGGGGCTTAGTGCAGACTTCTTAGGCTTACCTGGAGGTGGTGCTGTTTGCATGTGGTCAGTCTGGACTGATAAAGATGCTACCAGGGTATTGGATAAGATTCACTAGCTAAACTTCATTTTGCATCTCTTTTTAGGATTAAAGAGGTTAATTAGTGAAAAACAGGTGAATTTCACTTCTTTGGAGTGGTGCAGAGGATTTTCTAACACAAAACTCAGATGCTATAAAAAGACAAGATTAACAAATTTGACTGCATAAAAACTTCAAATTTCTATAGCAGAAAACAAACAGCAAACTGAGAAATACTAGCAACAGTTGTGACAAAGAGATAATTTTCTTAATATACAAAGAGCTCTTACAAATAAATCCAATTAAAAATGGGAAAGGACCGGGCACTGTGGCTCATGCCTCCCGGCAATTTGGGAGACCAAGATGGGCGGATCACTTGAGGTCAGGAGTTTGAAACCAACCTTGCCAACATGGTGAAACCCTATCTCTACTGAAATACAAAAAATTAGCTGGGCGTGGTGGTACATGCCTGTAATCGCATCTACTAGGGAGGTTGAGGCAGGAGAATCACTTGAACCCGGGAGGTGGAGGTTGCAGTGAGCCGAGATTGCACCACTGCAGTCTAGCCTGGGCAACAGAGCAAAACTCTGTCTCAAAAAAAAAAAAAAAGGCAGTCATTTCACTGCATGTGCCTCCAGCAATTGCTCTGTGCAAAATATACAACTATTCCATCACAGACCATGAAGGGTGCCTCTCTCCAGTCTGAGATTTTCCACTTGAGTTTCTAGGCAGCTTCTCACCTGTTTTCAAGCAGGATTGGGGCAACCATTTCTTCAACAGTGCCAGCCCCAGGAACACCAAGATACAGGCCAACCTCCCCACTCTCCCGCACCCCTTGCTGAGACTGACAAGTAAGCAACATGGTGGTCGGTACTAAAATGGAGAGTCAGCCCAGTGCAGTGGCTCACACCTGTAATCCCAGCACTTTGGGAGGCTGAGGAAGGAGGATCCCTTGAGCCCAGGAGTTCGAGGAGACCCTGGGCTCAAGCGAGGAGTCCAAGGAGAGAGATAAATATAGATATCTATCTATCTATCTATCTATCTATCTACTATCTATCCATCCATCCATCCATCTATATATATATGTATAGAGAGATCTTGTCTCTCTCGCGCACTCTCTCCCTGTGTGTGTGTGTGTGTATTTCTTTTTTTTTTTTTTTTTTTAATAAAATGAAGACGTCCAACAGCTGTGCTGGAGCAGTGTCTCTGCCTAGGGACGTGATGACAGGGCAGGTTCCACCAAGGAGGAGCTGAAAGAATGGGAGTTCCACGGCAGAGGAGGCGGGCAGAGCTTTTCTCCAAACACACGTACACCACGTGCGAAAACAAAGAGGTGTGCGAAGGCCGGGTGCATGTGTACAGCTGCAAACTGGAAAAGAGACGCCAGGCTTGGGCGATGAGGGATTTTTCCTGCATGGATTCCCTACCTGCCCAGGGTCCTCTGTAGCTGCTCGGGGGCGCCAAACAATAATCCTTGCCAGGGGTTCGCAGCTGAAAACGACCTTCCAGTCCGTCCTTTCACATTTCACTTTTTATAGACGAATATACAGAGGCCTTAGAGAAGTGAAATGGCTTGTCTCAGGTCACAGCTCTGGCCAACACTGGGGTCCTGACGGCCAGTTTGCGGTTTTTTCTGCCTCTGGCCTGCGGGCACTGCCCAGGCTATCAGCCCCAACCCTGCTCAGGGTACCGCGGTCGGGTTCGTCTCCAGACGGACTACGCCTCCCACAATGCCTTGGGCCCAGACTCCTTCCCGCCCTCTGACTGGGTGCTATCTCCGCCAATAGAAAGGCAGAATTCCCAGGGCCGTTCTCGGAAGCCAATGAGCGCGGCGGTGGGCGGACCTCTCCCGCCCAGGGTTCTTGGTGCCCCACAGGCTGGAGCGGCAATGCTTGGGGCGGGCCGAGACCGGGGCTGCTTTTGCACGCAGAGCATCTGCTACTGCGGGAGGTGGTCTCCCTAGAGGTGAGCCGAAGAGGCAGGCCTTGAGCAGCGTGGACCCCAGGCAGTAGCCGGAGGCGAGGGAATTGCGGCCCTGGAGCCAGCTGCCGGCAGCCCTGCTTGGGCTGGGGCATCTGGGTCGCGCTTCGTGTCTCGCGGGCCCGGGCAGCGTCGATTTACACGCCCGGCTACGCTCCGCGAACAGTCCCTGACGCTTCTCCCTGGTGGAGAGCTCCTTGCGTCTCCTACGTGGAAGCGCAGACTTTGGACGGGAAGGGACATTCGACGACATCCCGCGCAACCGACTCGTTTTACAGATGGAGAAACTGAGGTTCAGAAGGGACGTGTGATGCCCCAAGTCAGATGGCAAATTAGCTGACCGGGCAGTTTTCCCAGGCTCCCAAGTAGGAAGGGTTGTCTTACACCATATGCCACTGTTTCTTCTAGTCATTTGAGTAAAATACATGTTGAGAGCTTCGGTTTTCCTCCTAGCTTTTTTTCTTCATCTTTTTTCCTTTTTTTTCACCTTTTTTTCCTACCTTTCCCCCCTTTTTATTGAGGGGGTTGTTATCTGAGTCTTTATGATGTAGTAATTTTTAAAATTTTTTTCCTTTTTGTAGAGACGGGGTTGATTTGTTTTTCTAAGACCAGCGGAGCGGGCACAAAAGAACCAGCGGGTAGGCAAGTGTAGGAGCAAAACTGCAAGTTTATTTTGGTCACCTAGCTTCAGGGAAAGAAGGTGGGTAGGGAGAAGTCTGTCGGCCTCCAGTGAAGGAG
>NW_012123931.1:48398-66537 GCF_000951035.1 Colobus angolensis palliatus | reverse complement strand
GTTGGGGCTCGGGGACCTTGCGGACACCTGTTGGCATAGTGTCCTGCCTTGCCGCACTTATAGCAGGCAGGCTCCTTTTGTAGCCTTGGAGTCTGTAGGGTGTTTGCTCTCTGGTCTGGGGTTACGACTGGGCTGTAAAGCTGCTGCTAGGAGCTGTAACTTCTGTTTGAGGCGAGCCTGCCGTCTCCTCTCTGGAGTTATAGACCTTAAAGGCTAATTTAACTAGGTCTTGTATTGGTGTCTGAGGACCATCCTCTACATTTTGAAGTTTTTTACGAATGTCAGGAGCTGATTGAGAAATGAAATAAGACACCAAAATTGTGGCCCCTGTGGGGGAGGCTGGATCTAACCGGGTATACTGGGTTAGAACCTCAGTCAGTTTAGGGGTTAGGATAACCTGGAGGTCATGCAAAGTTAAGTCATAGGCCTGACAAAGGTGTCTAAATTCCTTTATGTATATGGTAGGATTAGCTGAGAAATCACCTAGACGCTTCTCAATTTTGGAAAGATCGGCCAATGAAAAAGGGACATGTACTCTGACTACCCCCTCCGCCCCAGCCACCTCTCGCAAAGGTGCTAACACTGTAGGAGGGTATGGGCACAGATAGGGGACTCAAGACAGCCAGTTGGGGGCCCCGGACCGAGTGGATTACTAGTAGATAAGGAGGAGGAAGAAGGAGTCTGGATGGGGGGAGGAGGAGGAGTCTGGGGACGAGAGCCTAAGGCCCAAAAGCCTTGTATGTAATTAATTTCGGACCACTTGCCTAGCCGCTGGCAGAAATTGCTGAGGTCAATCACGCCACAGTGAAAAGGAAAATTAACCGCTTCCTCCTAAGGTCTTGTTCAAGCTGTAAGGTTTTTAAATTGGCTAGGTGGCACCCTAAGGGGGTGCTCTTTGGAAATTTGGACTGGGGGGTTTCCCGTTTGTTTCCTCTTTACTTACACAATGGACACAATGGAAATGGAAGTGGAACTCTGCCTGGCTTCAAAACGTCCTTTGGAACCAGCAGAGACAGACTGGAGGCTCATGGAGCCAAAGTGGAGATTACCTTCAGGCGGACGTCTCCGTCCTGAACGGGTCTCCCGAGCCACATGGTGGCTCAAAATGGACCTCGGACCTGCGCAGGATTTTTGGCGAGGGAGGTAAAGAGGAGACAAGGGCGCTTACCCCAGAGAGGCCGTGAGAGTGAGGGAAGCGGGTCTCAGGTCCTGGTCCGTCGGCGGTGTGGGAGCAGGAGGAGGTTCCTCAACCCCTAGAGGCCTGAGGAGGGGTCTCCTCCCGGGTCTTCGGCACCAACTGATTTGTTTTTCTAAGACCAGCCGAGCGGGCACAAAAGAACCAGCGGGTAGGCAAGTGTAGGAGCAAAACTGCAAGTTTATTTTGGTCACCTAGCTTCAGGGAAAGAAGGTGGGTAGGGAGAAGTCTGTCGGCCTCCGGCAAAGGAGGCTGGCAGAGTCCCCCAGTGGGGCTCTCGGTCTTAGAAAAACAAATCAGGGATCTCAAGCTGTCACCCAGGCGGGTCTTGCACTCCTGGTGTCAAAGGCTTGTGAACCAGAGCAACTCCATCTTGAATAGGAGCTGGGTAAAAAGAGGCTGAAGCCTACTGGGCTGCATTCCCAGATGGTTAAGGCATTGTAAGTCACAGGATGAGATAAGAGGTCAGCACAAAATAAGGTCTTTATGGCCTTATCAGTCACAGTGGCTGATATGACCTGATAGCAGTGAAGAAGCCGGCCAAAATCCACCAAAACCAAAATGGTAACGAGAGTGACCTCTGGTCCTCCTCACTGCTACATTCCTACCAGTGCCATGACAGTTTACAAATGCCATGGCAACATCAGGAAGTTACCCTATGTGGTCTTGAAAAGGGGAGGCATGAATAATCCACCCCTTCTTTAGCATATCAAAAAATAACCATAAAATTGGGCAACCAGCAGCCCTCAGGACTGCTCTGTCTATGGAGTAGCCATTATTTTATTCTTTTACTTTCTTAATAAACTTGCTTTCACTTTGCACTGCGGACTCTTCCTGAATTCTTCTTTGTGTGATATTCAAGAACCCTCTCTTGGGGTCTGGATCCAGACCCCTTTCTTGTTACACTGGCCTCAAGCCATCTTCCCTCTTCAGCCTCCCAAAGTGCTGGGATTACAGGCATGAACCACAGTGCCTGGCCTAAAAAATAATTTTGTATTGCTTTTATAATATTTATTTTAAGTTGTTTGCAATTCCACTGCTCTCAGTATTTTGTAGCTGCCATCTGGTTCTTTTTTCCTGTGTGAGTCCATTTTTAAAGGGAATTGGGGACTTACTGTGTCTGTGGTTTTTCTGCCCTGCTGGTTTTATGTTTATACATTATTTTCATTTCATATCAGAAGGATTATCTTAAATCATTAGTGATTAATCTTTGTGAGTATACTTTTTAAAATATTTGAAAATACATATAGTATAATGCGCAGATCTTAAATTTCATGTTTGTTCTTATGCAACCATTGCCAAATCAAGATACCGAAAATTTCCAGCATCCCAGTTGGCTCCTTTGAGCCCCTTCCCTGTCATTACCACCCAAAGGTAGCTTTTATTATACCACGGTTTCTCATACATGCTACTATATGGATGTGCCATAGTTTATTAGCCATTCCCCTGCTGGTGGATTCTTAAGGACTCAATTTTTTGGAATTAGAAATAATGTAGTTTTGTGTCCTTGCAAATAAATTTCTTTTTGTAAAGTTGGGTTTTTGTTGTTGTTGTTATATATAAAGTTTTCATGCCGCAAAAGAAATAGCACTCGAATATAAAATTTTCTTTTTGATTCTCAGCAAGGCAAGTTACTTCTATAGAAGGGTGCGCCCTTACAGATGGAGCAATGGTGAGCACACACTTGGACAAGGGAGGGGAAGGGGTTCTTATCCCTGACACACATGGCCCCTGGTGCTGTGTCGTTCCCCCATTGGCTAGGGTTAGACCGCGCAAGCTAAACTAATTCCGATTGGCTGATTTAAAAAGAGTGATGGGGGTGAGTGCTTTGGCGGGAAAAAGATGGTTATGCAAGGTGGAGAATGAGTCAGGGTGGAGCAGGTAGCAGGTAATCTAAATGAGTCAGGGTGGAGCAGAAGATCAGAATGAGTCAGGGTGGAGTAGGTAATCAAAAGTTGCTTTACAAGGAAGTTAAGTTTAAAAGTAGAAGGCAAAGAATTGAACATACTGGCATATTGATTCTTTGAAGATAACTTTAGAACTTAGAGCTAACATTTTTAAGATAAATTACTGAGGGTCCAAGACTGGATTGGAGATGTATGAGCATGTCTGAAACGTCATAAAATATGGTAATAATGCAGTCGAGATAATTGTCTTTCTTCCAACGAAGCTCAAAGTGCTTTGACATCTGATCCATTGCTAATCCTTAAGATGCCCCTGTAAGAATATAAAGATGAGTGTTACTATCTCTGTTTATTCGGTGGTCACTGAGATTGAGTGACTAAGTTGTATGTTAGGTCAAGGTCACACAGTGCAAGTTGGAGCTGACTTAGGAGAGTCCTCAGTATTTCAGTCGGGTTTTTCTGGGGACTTTGCATTTCTGATACTTTATTTGGTGCTTTGGAAGGAGCAATGCTATATGTTTTGTGCTTGTGATACTTTTTTTTTTTTTTTTTTTTTTGAGATCGAGTCTCACTCTATTGCCCAAGCTGGAGTGCAGTGGCATGGTCTTGGCTGACTGCAACGTCCACCTCCCAGGTTCAAGTGATTCTCCTGCCTTAGCCTCCTGAGTAGCTGGGACTACAGGTGCATACCCAGCTAATTGTTGTATTTTTAGTAGAGACAGGGTTTCGCCATGTTGGCCAGGCTGGTATCGAACTTCTGACCTCATGATCTACCCACCTCGGCCCCTCAAAGTGCTGGGATTACAGGTGTGAGCCACCACACCTGGCCAGTTGTAATACTTCTTAACTTCTCTTACCACAGAGGGAGGTGTTTTCAGGAATAAGTCATTTTTCCTTTAAGAGGGACAGGAAACATCTGTTGGTTTGCATATGTAAAGACCACCTGGTGGTCTGACCTGGGCTCTTGTGAATTAGATTGCTTTAGGACAGTCTACTTAGTGATTATGGTTCTCTTTTTTGTTTTTCAGCAGGACTACTTGTTGAGATTTGAGGAAAGAGATGTCTTACCCCAGAACTGGGTGTGGCTGGGTGAAAGAGCAACAGGTGAAAGCAATTGCAGCAAGATGCCATCTATTCCTTAGAAATAAATTACTGAGATATCAAAAAGGAAAAGCAGCAGAATGCTTTGCCTAATTAAGCAATTGAGTTCATAACTATTTGATAAAAATAACAAAAGTAAATGCAGCACATTTATCAGAGCTCTTGTTTGTAAACAGTGGGAACACACGTTGGCTTACTTTGAGCACCACGGAAGAACAAAGGTAGAGATACAAGAGGTGCTCCCAGAAAGTGGGAGGAGATAAGGACCAAGCCCCAGAAGACAGGGGGCACAGATTTGGCCAGTGGGATTCTCCAGCTCTAGAACTGAGGACTTGGCACTTTGTATCATGTGTCTGTACAATTCGACTTCATTCTTTCATACCAACCTTCTCCATGTGGTGGAGGTGCATGGCTGCTTCAAAACATCATCACTAGAATAAAACGTTCTTTCTCCCTGTGAAACTCCACTTCAGAATCCTGGGGACGGCCTCTGATTGGTTTAGCTTTCATAGCCTCTTTGAACAATCACTAAAGACAGTGCTTGATGCATGGTACTTAACAATGTTCCTGCCCTATGACTGGAACAGAGAGATCAGGGGTCCATAATTAGAAGTTCACACTAGAATCACATGATTGAAATGGAGAAAGGTAGAGAGAAACAATTGATGTTCAATGAAGCCTGTATATGGAGGCAAATATGCCATATTTCGGTATTCATAAGCCTATGGGAAGAAAGAATCTGGATATCATTTGGTTTCACAAACATACCATCAAAAGTGAAAACAAAACAAGATGTATTCAACAAATATTTATATGGTTTTAAATGAGCAAAGCTTGTTTATTCCTGATTTTTGGCCACTCACTGGCTTTTTCAGTATGCCACTGACATTTTTGTCTCTGAATGTGGAGGTCTTTCTAAATTTGTCTTAGTAATATCCCTCCTGGAGGGTTTCCTAATATGCAGGAGATAAAGAATTACTATATACTTGCCCTCAGCATGAATTTCTTCATAAGCTGCATTCCAAAGGGAATACTGCATCCATTACCAAAGTTAAAATGCATAAGTCTATAGAGCTACACTTTGAAAATATTTAAAATACAAAAAGATGTGTGCATGTATGTCTGAATGCAAATGTGTGCATGTGTATTTGTGTATGTAAAAACTCTGCTGTAAAATGAAAAATAAAGGGCTGAGTATCCTAGATAGTTCAACAACTTTTAAAGGAAAAGCATACACCTATTAAATTTGACTTATGATGTTTATTTTGCCTGCATTGTGAAAATGTTGATTTCATTGGTCATAGTAGTTGGCCAATGACAGCAATTTCAAAATAATCCCTGGATAGTTGACAGCCTGCCAACCATTTCTACAGTTATGAAAATATTCCTCTTTATATGATGTTAGGATGTACTGCTGCATTTTTTCAAAGTTCAATTTCTTCATTTTTCATAAACTAGTGAAAATAACTTTTTAAAATTGCTCTTCACATTTTTACTGCAGGTATCACTACAAATATGTATTATTTAGGCCTATCAACTGATAGCATATTACTTTTGTCAAGAAAATTACCAATAATATTTGTAGCAAATAAGAAATAAATGTAGATAGGCAAACTTATGATGAAAACTTACATCTTTGTTTGGGTTCCCCAAAATGCAGACTGAGATAAAGACTTGATTACAGATGGTTTATTTGGTGATCCCAGGAACTTCAATGGGATGGAGTGAAGAAAGGGAGAGAAAGGAGAAAAGTACAAAGGGGGTGCCTTAATTAGTAGGTTCCATTTTCCTAAGCAACTGGGGCTCACTTCCACTGGGGAGCCTCTGAGAAACCGTATAGAATATGCCTCAGGAGGAATTCACTGAGGGATGGGGAAGTTGGGAGTGCTTATCTTCTAAATCTTGAACCTTATTGATTAAAGGTTGACCTTGGGGGCACTATGCCCTCAGCACTTCCAGGCTACTCTCACTACGGGCTGAGAAGGGCCTCAGCAGAGAAGCAGAGTTATGGCACTCGTGATATGAAGATGTCAGTGTGTGTGGACATGTTTGCAAGCTGCAGGGGAACTAACAGGTGGGCTGTGGGCAGGGTATCAATAGTGACTACCATGTTTGCTCCTTTCATGCCCACCCTGAGTTTGCTCTGTTACTGATATTTCAGGGTTGTAGATGGCTGCAATCCCCAAAAATGACTGAAAATAGAAGAATATGTGGAACAAGTCACAGTCCTCACTGCTGCCACTGGTCCCAAGGCTATAATCTATACTCATCATCCCTCTGCTCCACCACCTCTTCTAGAGTTCCCGAATCCTTGGCTAGCACTTCCACTAGTCATCGTTGCTTGCTCAGTGAATGACCGCACCTTCAATTCTGAGTGGTTGAACCTTGATTACCTTGCCCTTGTCAGGCCATGGGATGAGAGATATTGTTGCAGCCTTCTTTAGAAAATACAACCTGCCACATCTCTCACAGCAAGAACTATGCTGCCCTGCTCAGGACCTGCTGAGACTTGTTCCTAGTTTTTGGAATAGAGGCAATGAGTGCAGGCAGTAGCAGATCTTGAAGCAATCTTGGAGGTGTCTGCTTCAGAGGAGGACTGTGTAGAGTATCTAGGCAGTAGGAAGCTGTTCTCTTCAACTAATGGGGTGCAGGATACTTCTAGACTGGAGGGTTCAGGGAATTTAGGGGTTCAAGTTTCTCAAGCTTGTCTACCCAGATGCCTGCCTGCACCCCAGTAGTTCTAGGGACTGCTTCCTTCCTCTAGGGCTTTGACTTTTACATCAGAGGCCTGCTTGGACTGTGCCTTCAGTCGGCTTTGTAGTTCTGTTACTCTTGCAATGAACCCCTGAGTGTCATTTTTTAGAACATTTTTTCCTAGTTGTAGGAAATGGAGTTTTTTTGTTTGTTTGTTTGATTTTTGAGATGGAATCTGGCTCTCTGTCGCCAAGGCTGCAGTGCAGTGGCATGATCTCGGCCCACTGCAACCTCTGCCACCTGGGTTCAAGCAGTTCTCCTGCCTCAGCTTCCCATAGCAGGGATTACAGGCGTGTGCCACTATGCCCAGCTAATTTTTGTATTTTTAGTAGAGATGGGGTTTCACCATGTTGGCCAGGCTGGTTTTGAACTCCTGATCTCAGGTGATCCACCTGCCTCAGCCCCCCAAAGTGCTGGTATTACAGGCATGAGCCACCACACCTGGCTAAGGAAATGGAGATCACTTTAGATCCTTCCAAGGAGGCCTTCTGGATTTCACTACTACACTCTGAATGGATAATTGGATGATATAAACCCGTCTTTCTTTTTTCCCAATTCTTCTAAGGCAGTTAACAGGAACAAGACAACTCTTCAATTCCTGTGATTATCACAACCCCACATCCTTCAGAAGGATGAGCACTGCTGCATAAGCTAAACTTCTCTTTCACCTTTACCTCATCCAAGTACACCACGGGTCAAGTGTAGGTAACTGGAATTCTTAAAAGTGCCAGGGTTTGTCACCACCTTACTCACCACCACCAGTGGGGTTTTTTTGCGCCACACCATTGAGAATATACTTTCTATAGTCACTTCCAGTACCAGTTACCTTAATTTGACTTCCTCCAAAATCAAACCTTGTGACAAAGCTTTGGATACAAGAGTCTATCTTGGAGAGGATCCCAGGTAGAGCAAGTGAGTGAGTGTGGAAAGTGAGAGAGGTGAAACAGAAAATTGAATTGATGAATGGGTTATTATGGGCAGTTTGGGCTCTTTCCCATTTGGGACCTCTGAGGAACCACACAGAATGCCTTATAATAGTCCCACCAAGGTATGGGATGGTTGGATATTAATCCACTGATCCTCATCCTTCATGGGTTGAGGGGTGTTCTGTCCCCAGCAATTCTAGGATACCTTGTGAAGGTTGGGCAAGCTTTTGTTGTACTGGAGGAAATAGTCAGAGAAGCAGAATGAGGCAGGTGCTTGAGTGGGCAAGCCGTCAGCATGCTTAGGATTCCTAAGTTCACTGCAACTGCAGGTCAGGTCAGCTCAGTCCAGGGGACATGGGGAAGGGCATCAAGATGGTCTGCTACCTACTCTTCAGTAATTCATATGGAAAAATCAGGAGGCAGTCCCTGTTAAACATTGTGGACTGAACACATGTGTTTATCACAACTCCATCCTGAAGCCTCTCTGAAATGACTGAAAAGGAATAAAAACAATCTTATAAAAACTGGAAGGATAAAGAGAACAGAAGAGGCAACAACAGACAAGAACTAGCAACAAAATGCTGGAAGATGGAAGGCAGATGGGTAAGCGGTAACAAAGTTAGTAGAGCAACAAGAAAGTTTGCTTTGCTGTGAAAAATATCAGAAAGTAAAAGCAATATAGGGCGCTGTAGCAGAAGCTGTCCCTGCTCTACCTATGTCATCTGGGATCCCTCTGCCATCTCTTTGTAGACCAGCTGAATTCCAGTGTGCATTCTTTCACAAAAGCCAGCATTCTGTTGGAAGGTGCAAGAGAGCCAGAAGCACCTGAGAATTTGTGTCCCTTCCCTCCCGCCACAGCCCTTAACCAATGACTGACGAGGGTGGGGACAGACATACTCCAGCTCTTTTGCCGTCTCACTGGGATGACTTCGAGGTGTGACCTATGATGTTCCCCAGGCCCTCTGTGGGAATGAATCAAAATTCCCTTCCATGGGAGTTGGCTTGATGTTGTACCCTTACATGGCCTCTTTCTACTCCTACTTTCTCACTTCTCTCTTTTCCCTGGGAATATTTCCTAAGAAATCACTTCCATGTGCATTTTCCTCTAGTGCAGCACTGCTTGAAGATACTTCGGTTTCAGTGATGTAGGAGTGTGTGTGTGTGTGTGTGTGCGCGCGCGTGCGAGTGTGTGTGTGTGTGTGTGTGCGCGCGTGCATGCATTGGGTTATCATTTGACATGGATTTCTTATCGTGAAGCCAGTTTGAAAGCCACTGTTCTATACCACATTAAACTGCCTGTTTGTTCACTGAGCTGGAAATTTTCCTTGATGCCCCAAAATAAGAACTGTCGATCAGGTTCCAAATCTTACTGCTTATTTGAGCATAGTGACTTAAAATCTATTAAATAAAAATGTAGGCTGGGCACAGTGGCTCACACCTATAATCCCAGCACTTTGAAAGACTGAGGCGGGTGGATCACTTGAGGTCAGGAGTTCGAGACCAGACTGGCCAATATGACAAAACCCTGCCTCTACTAAAAAAAATACAAAACATTTAGTCAGGTGTCATGGCATGTGCCTGTAGTCCCAGCTACTTAGGAGGCTGAGGCAGGAAAATTGCTTAAACCTCGGAGGCGGGGGTAGCAGTGAGCTGAGATTGCACCACTGCACTCCAGCCTGTGTGACAGAGCGAGATTTTGTCTCAAAACAAACAAACAAACAAGTATTAGTTATGGCTCTAAAGAATGAGGTCAACTTTCACACAATTGGCTGGTCTGGTCTTTGACTTTTTGGGCAGCCAACCATGCTAAAAAGCTTTCAAAGTCCAGGCATCCCTTTAAAGTTGATAAATGTGGCATAAAGGTTGTAACAGTTTGTTGGGAACAGGCCCCCCAAAATCTGGTCATAAACTGGCCTCAAAACTGACCATAAACAAAATCTCTGCATCACTGTGACGTGTTCATGATGGGCATGACGCCCACCCTGGAAGGCTGTGAATTTACCAGAATGAGGGCAAGGAACACCTGGCCCACCCAGGGCGGAAGATGGAAAACCGCTTAAAAGCGGTCTTAAACCACAAACAATAGCATGAGTGTTCTGTGCCTGAAGGACATGCTCCTACTGCTGATAACTAGCCAGACCCATCCCTTTATTACGGGCCCATCCCTTTGTTTCCTGTAAGGAATACTTTTAGTTAATCTATAATCTATAGAAACAATGCTTATCACTGGCTTGCTGTCAATAAATACGTGGGTAAATCTCTGTTTGAGGCTGTCAGCTCTGAAGGCTGTGAGACCTCTGATTTCCCACTCCACACCTCTGTTATTTCTGTGTGTGTGTCTTTAATTCCTCTAGCGTCACTGGGTTAGGGTCTCCCTGACCAAGCTGGTCTCGGCAATACTTGATTGTTAATTTTTTTGCAGGCTAGCAGAAACAAGAAGACCAAGTTTGCCTTGTAGCAGAGCCAGAAGGTGTGCCTGACCACAGGGCAGGATAGTCACCTGGGGACTCTGGCCCTTGGCTTGGCTTGGATGGAGAGAGGTGAGGTGTACAGAATTGCTTTGCATTTGCCCCCAAAGACAAGGTAGTTAAGAGACGGGAAGATAACACACCACATATTCACTAATAACCAGTGAGACCTAGCAAAGAGGTCACACAAATTTCTGTCAGTCAGATTTGTGGGAATCCCGGGGCAGGCCTGACTGCCAGAATCGGTCGGAGGCCATGAGTGGAGGGCTGAGAACATCATGTCTATAAGTACAGTGGAGATGAAATCTGGAAGACATTGCAAAGGAAGGGGCAGGAGA
The DNA here is from genome assembly GCF_000951035.1 of Colobus angolensis palliatus. Taxonomy (NCBI): domain Eukaryota; kingdom Metazoa; phylum Chordata; class Mammalia; order Primates; family Cercopithecidae; genus Colobus; species Colobus angolensis. Next base: position 55,851 of record NW_012123931.1, on the reverse strand, counting down.
CTCATCTTCCCAGGAAAGCTGTGGGATCCCTGGCATTATGTGTGTCTGTTGATAATCCTTATTTGTCAGTACATGACGTAACACAGTCTACATGTTTAGAAAAGAGGAAAAATATGTTGAAAAATTGATGGAATGATTAAGACACGAGGAAGAAGATCTAAACTCATCAAATTTAGGATGGAGATGGCTGTGAGTTAAGAATTTCCAGGGGGCTGGGTGTGGTAGCTTATGCTTGGAATCCCAGCACTTTGGGAGGCTGAGATGGGAGGATCACTTGAGGCTAGGAGTTTGAGACCAGCCTGGGCAACATAGTGAGCCTGTTTCTCTACAAAAAAAAAAAAAAATTAGCTGAGCTTGGTGGTGCACACTCGTAGTACCAGCTACTCAGCGGGCTGAGGAGACAAGGATGAATTGAGTCCAGGTGTTGGAGGCCGTAGTGAGCTATGATTGTGTCACTGCACTCCAGCCTGGGTGACAGAGTGAGACCCTGTGTCTGAAAAAATAATAATAATTTTTAGAGTCTAATATTGTCCCGAAGAAGAGCCTGACTTTCTGATGGGCATGGATATTCTGGACTCCCTGAAGGTGTGGGGGAGCGTGGGGAGTAGGTGCTCATCAGCACCACCAGGGTCTCTGTTAAGCAGAATACTGTGTATGGGTATCAATCCCTGCAGAGGAATTCTGTGTACTTATTAATCCCAGGGGAGAACTCTAAACACCTCACCAACTTCTACTACTACTAAGGTTCCTAGATCTAGCAGTTTTCTAGATCTAGCAGGAGGTTTTGCCCAAACCCAGCTGCCAGTGTTGGTGAGACACAGCACTTGGGCAACATGTCAGGCAAAGCAACTTAGTACTCCCAGACAGGCAGCAAGGGCCAACAGAAGTCTAGGATCCGTGATGTGCTGGCCCCCAAGGCTCAGGGAGGCTGCTCACGGTAGATGCAGACTTATCTGTATGTGCCCTACTTTGCACCTGATACAGTTTGGATATTTGTCCCCTCCAAATCTCATGTTGAAATATGATCCCCAGTGTTGGAGGTGGGGCCTAGTGGGAGGTGTTAGGGTCACGGGGGCGGATCTCCCATGAATGGCTTCGTGTCCTTCCCATGGCAATGAGTGAGTTCTCACGCTGTTAGTTCACATGAGATCTGGTTGTTTAAAAGAACCTGGCGCCGCCTTCTTTCTCTCTTGCTCCTCTTATGTCATGTGACATGCTGGCTCCCCTTTTGCCTTCTACTATGAGTGGAAGCTTCCTGAGGACCTCACCAGAAGCTGAGAAGATGCAGGTGCCATGCTTCTTGCACAGCCTGCAAAATCATAAAACAAATGAACCTCTTTTCTGTATAAATTACCCAGATATTCCTTTATAGCAACACAAACTGGACTAATATAGCACCACAGCTGAGGCACCCTGAAAGCATTCTGCTCTGGTTTTATACCTCAGAGGCCACTTGGGTTGCTGAGCCAAGCAGTGCAGGCTCTTCTAGGAATGACAGAGATGAAGCCTGGAGTATTCTGGGCATTTCCTCCTCATCTCAGCACGTTGCATTCTCCATACATTCTGCCCAAGAATTGCAAACAAGAGGTGGTCAGACAAGGCTATTTGGGGACTTGTCCTCCTGTCTGGTTGAAGGATCCTTCAGCACCAGCCACCTCTCTCTCCTGGCTCCATGTTCAGTCTGCTGCTTTCTGATTATTACTCCAGGTTGGAGGGATGGCTCGTGGACAACCCTTTTCTCATCACCGGGAGGGCATGTTCCCCATTGAAACTGAATCCACTGAGTTGAGACTCAGTCAGTATCATGTGCGTTTAGGTTGTGGGAGCCAGTTTTCAGCACCAAACTCTCTCCAAGGTGTGATATCCAAGCTCCTGGCTGAAATAACACATATAATGGCTTAGCACTGTGCCCAGCAGATTCTAGGTGCTTGGTGAGCAATGGTTGTTATTAACTCTAGATGCCAAAGCCTGTTGAAATATGTGTAATTGAGAAATCAGTAAGAATGAAATCCAATTTTAAAACTTTCAGGCCAGGCGCGGTGGCTCACACCTGTAATTCCAGCACTTTGGGAGGCCAAGGCAGGTGGATCACATGAGGTCAGGAGTTCAAGACCAGCCTGACCAACATGGTGAAACCTCCTTCTCTACTAAAAACACAAAAATTAGCCAGGCATGGTGGCACATGCATGTAATCCCAGCTACTCTGGAGGCTGAGACAGGAGAATTGCTTGAACTTTGGAGGCAGAGGTTGCAGTGTTCTGAGATTACGCCACTGCACTCCAGTCTGGGTGACAGAGCGAGTCTCTGTCTCAAACAAAACAAAACAAAACAAAAAATTTCCAATAGTTTGTGCTTCTATAACATGTTATTAACAGCCCACATAGGAATTTGAGAAATATCGTTATTCGCATCCGAGAGGGATGTAACTGGAAGCTGTGAAGATTAACATCTGAGGGCACAGAGAACAGGCTCAAGTTTACTGTTATGTAGCCCTCCTCCTAGTTCCTGTGTCCCATTGGAGGTGCCCTGAAATCTTTCTTTTTTTTCTCTAGTCTTTGATCCACCCACCATTTAGGTCTGTATGTGTCCATTTTAAATAAAAATTGCATTCCCACTATGTAATTTCCCCCATTGAAAAGCTGGGGCACACAAAGCCCTGTTGATCTCATCAAATCCTGATTAGTGGCCCTGCTTCTTGCAACTCATGGAAGAAGATGTTTAAAATGAAGTCCTTGTTTATACATATATATATATATTTTCATTGTTCCAGCTTTCCAATCAGTTTAGGTATAGGATTTTATTGATTTGAGTGGGCATTTATTTGGATGTTAGTAATTAGAGGATTCCACAAAATGGGATAGAGATACCCAGAAACATACTCATCCTAGACTCTTAACTGTCCTTACCCTCCCATCCAAGCTTCTCAGATTGACTCCTTCTAATGTGTCAAGATTAAACCAAAACCTTACCTATTGAGAACAAAAATAGTTATTAAGGAGCAGAAGCACATCTTTAAACAAGTTCTGAAGATTACCTTCATTGGGCTTAGTTTACACCCCAGGGTAAAAGTAGGGTCTGATCTTTGTTCCCGCCTGAAATATTCATCCACGGCTACGTGAACAAAGCGGGAGGCAAGACCAGTTCTGTTGTTTAGATAAGGGTTTCCAAAATAATTGTACTGTTTAAATAACACAGCTTTATGGTCACAGGAACTCGTTCTTAAATTTAAATTTATATATAAATTCCTTTTGCAGAGGGGCTCATTTGAGACAATAAGAGAACTTTAGATAAAGTTAGGTAGAGGAACGAGAAATAGAAATACAACCTTAAGAAGAAGAATGAAGAAAAGCAAGACTTTACTCAATGATTTCTATAACTGAACGATGGTAGGGAACAGAGTGCTATGATATTTACATTCCACTGACTATTCTAAAAATGCTGTTATCGTTTTGTTTTAAAATCAATATTTATTTTTTATTTATTTTATTTTTTTGAGTCAGAGTCTCGCTCTGTCATCAGGCTGGAGTGGTGCTAGGATTACAGGCATGAGCCACCATGCCTGGCCTAAAGTCAATATTTATAAGACTGCAAATTATACCCTTAACAACTACTTAATCTTATAGAACTTATAGTTATCAATTTAGCAATGTGTGTCTGTGAGGCAAAGGAAGGTGGGGAGGGGGCACATAGGTTTCTAAAACTCTTTGGGAGGTACCAGAGCCAAAAAATGTTTGGCAACAGCCATTGTGGGATTTGGAGGCTGAAGTGGCAGAATCTGTCCTCACTTCCTTAAACCTGCATGCTGCAGTGCAGTAGCCACTAGCCATGTGTGGCTGTTGTGTGCCTGGGACACGGTTAGTGTAAAGGAGATGTGTGGTAAGTATAAAATGTATACCAGGTTTCAAAAACTTTGCATTGGCCAGGCGCAGTGGCTCATGCCTATAATCCCAGCACTTTGGGAGGCTGAGGCGGGTGGATCACCTGAGGCCAGGAGTTCGTAGACCCGCCTGGCCAACATGGTGAAACCCTGTCTCTACTGAAAATACAAAAATTAGCCGGGCGTGGTGGCAGGCGCCTGTAACCCCAGCTACTCGGGAGGCTGAGGCAGGAGAATTGCTTGAACCCAGGAGGCGGAGGTTGCAGTGAGCAGAGATCGCACCACTGTACTCCAGCCTGGGTGACAAGAGCAAGAATCCATCTCAAAAACAACAACAACAACAACTTTGCATTAAAGGAAAAAGAATGTAAAATATCTCAAATAATTTTCATATTGGTTACATATTAAATGATAATATTATGGATATATCAAGTTAAATAAAACATATTATCAAAATTAATGTCACCTGTTTCTTTTGTATGTGGCTCCAAGAAAATTTTTAAGTACATATCCATAGGTGGTTTGCATTTGTGGTTCATGTGATATTTCTATTGAACAGCACTGTGTCTAACAAATGTTTCCAAGACTTCAGAAATCCCTGTAACTCTTCCAGATTTTTGCAGTATCTGCTATTACTGATGGTAATATTATGAAATTATTATTTTTCACTTTATATTGACTGACATTTTAAAGTTATTTTAAAAGGAAACTATAGTTCATGGGTTTAATATATTAGCTCAAATTGTTAATACACATTAAATACATAACTCTTGAAATTAAGAAAAGCCTCTCCCTCAGCATACCTCTGAAACCATGCTATGTTGCAGTAATAACAGGGCAACTATGCACTGGGAAATGTTGCCCTGAACTGAGGAAAAGGGATTTAAAGGGAATTTCCTTGGGTGGTGGAAGCTCTTGGCCCACTCCTGAGCAGTGCTATTCCTGGCCACCAGAGGACTGGCCACCAAGAGCCATGGCCTTGGGAGCAGCTGTGAGACAGTAGAATCTGAACTTCAGAGGAGGGATGAAATTGCCTGCCTTAGGGAGACTCTAAGACAACTCTAGTAAACATTGGCATAGACAACAAGCATCTCAGTGGCAATCAGATGGACTGAAAAATAAAGATCTTTCTCTGTTTTCCATACATCCCAAAAGCAGCCCCCTAACTCTCCAAAGGAAAGATTGCCCCACCCTGGCATATAGGGTTTGAAGTCAGGTTAAATTTGATTTAGAAAAATAATGTGAGTCTTACCCCCAGGATTGTGCAATAAAATTCAGACCCCTTAAACATGTCTGCAACATGGGTGCCATGATCCCCATATATATATCAGTGAAGCTCAGATGGCCTAAGTGACTTCCCCAATGTCATTATAGTTAACAAGTGACAGTCTGCTGGCTCCAAACCTGGAAGCCTTGTTATACCCATTTTACAATAGGGCACCACGGACACAACAGAGATACAGCCCTGCCCTCCACACGCTTGGGAGGTGTGGTCCCAATCTAATTGGGACGCCAAGAATTTTCCACTATTATGTATTAGGAAAACACCAGAAAATATTTTCACTGCAAACTTAAATCCAATTCCTGAAAAATGAAATCTAAGACCACGTTCAGCATCCTTCTGTTCCCCACAAATACATTTCTTGTTATTTGTTTAAATTTAATATTTATAGAGACAGGGTCTCACTATGTTGCCCAGGCTGTTATCAAACTTCTGGCCTCAAGGGATCCTCCCAACTCAGCCTCTCAAAGTTCTGGGACTACAGGTGTGAACTATCACTGTCAGCCATTTATTTTATTTTAATATTTTCCTCTGATCACAGGATGTGATCATTTGGCAGCTGTAGTAACAAGAGCCCAGGCTGAAATCTGACAGACCTGACTTCCAAATTCTAGCTCTGCCCTTTACTGTGTGACTTTGGGGAAATACTTAACCTCTCCCTATGCAAAAAGGGAAAAGTTGTTTTAAAATTTAGAAATAATGTCTGCAAAAGGGCTTGGTAAATATACCTAACTAATAATATGATGATCATAGAAAATAATCATTCCTTATTCTTCTCTTTCCTCAAGATCATCCATCTTAATACAAAACAAGAGCAAGCCTTTCATCTAAGGAGCATAAAAAGGCTAAATGGAGTTTGTGTGGCTACACCTGTCTGTTCGCTTACTTAGTGTCACCATTTTCCTAGAATCAATATGATTATTCGCCTATGGACATAGTTTCCTAGCAACACACATCTTGAACCAATTCAGGTAAATTTCCTCTATCACTTATAGTCACCTGGCTTCTGCATCAAGTGGCTCTTTGCAGGCCTTCATGAATATTAGTATTATGCCTGCTTAAGGGAAATGAGCAAATGTTAAGCTTATACACCACCTTTCTCTTGGGATTTTATGATACGAAGCAAAGAGCCATCAGCTGAGGCTGCCACAGTCTCTTTGAAGGCTGTTGGGTGGGCACAAGGCCTTGAAAACAGAGCAGAACAGATTTATCTTCAGGGTTTCCTGATCATGAGGGAAAGGAGTAGTCCTTATTCAACAATCATTGTTAATGATCAGGAGAGAGACCCAGGAAATAATCTGATTTTCCTACACAAGGGTCTAACCTGGTCTTCCCGCTGAGAGCAGGCTGGCAAGCACCTTTAAGGCAAACGACAGTCAAGTTATTGCCAAACCTTTTAGCAATAATGTATGATTTTTCCATGTTTTAAGTGCAAATATTATTTATTTTAAATTCCCTTTATCCTTCCAACACTGATTAAAAGAAAAAATTGGCCGGGCGCCATGGCTCATGCCTGTAATCCCAACACTTTGGGAGGCCAAGGCGGGCAGATCACGAGGTCAGGGGATCGAGACCATCCTGGCTAACATGGTGAAACCCCATCTCTACTAAAAAAAAATACAAAAAATTAGCCAGGCATGGTGGCAGGCACCTGTAGTCCCAGCTACTTGGGAGGCTGAGGCAGGAGAATGGCGTGAACCCGGGAGGCGGAGCTTGCAGAGACCGTGCGCCACTGCACTCCATCTCAAAAAAAAAAAAAAAAGAAAAAATTATATTGTTTGAATCCCTACAGGCAGGACATTCACTTTGATATTCATTCAGTGGGTTCTTGTGGTTGCTAATCATATGTTAAACAATGATGTACCACTTTTAATTAGAAAAATAGTGACAATTGGCCGGGCATGGTGGCTCACGCCTGTAATCCCAGCACTTTGGGAGGCCAAGGCAGGTGGATCACCTGAGGTTAGGAGTTTGAGACCAGCCTGGCCAACATGGTGAAACCCTGTCTCAACTGAAAAAACAAAAATTAGCTGGCATGGTGGCGGGCGCCTGTAATCCCAGCTACTCAGGAGGCTGAGACAGAATTGCTTGAACTGGGAAGCAGAGGTTGCAGTGAGCCGAGTTGGCACCATTGCACTCCAGCCTGGACGACAACAGCAAAACTCCACCTGGAGAAAATAAAAGAAAAAAGGTTGGGTCCAGTGGCTCACGCCTGTAATCCTAGCATTTTGGGAGGCCGAGGTGGGTGGATCGTCTGAGCTCAGGAGTTCAAGACCAGCCTGGGCAACACGGTG
>NW_012123931.1:41450-47318 GCF_000951035.1 Colobus angolensis palliatus | reverse complement strand
TTTTTCATAAAGACAAGGTCTAGCTAGGCACGGTGACTCACACCTGTAATCCCAGCACTTTTGGAGGCTGAGGCCGGTGGATTGTTTGAGGTCAGGAGTTCAAGACCAGCCTGGCCAATATGGCGAAACTCTGTCTCTACTAAAAATACAAAAATTAGCCAGGCAGTAAGGCTAAGCGGGAGGCTGAGGCAGGAGAATAGCTTGAGCCTGAGAGGCAGAGATTGCCCCGGTGAGCCGAGATTGTGCCACTGCACTCCAGCCTGGGTGACAGAGTGAGACCCTGTCAAAAAAAAAAAAAGACAGTCTCACTCCTGGCCATTTACCCAGGATAAATGAAAGCATAGCTTCACACTAAGACCTGAATGTGAAAGTTTTTAGAAGTTTTATTCATAATTACCCAAAACTGGAACAACCCAAATGCCCATCTAATAGGAAATGGGTAAACAAATTGTGATGCATCTATACAATGGAATACTATTCACAACAAAAGGGAGTGAAGTACTGATACGTGCAACAACGTGAATGAATCTCAAATGTCTTAAAATGAAGAAAGCAAGGTGCAAACGACCTCATGAGTGATTCCATTTATATGATACTTCTAAAAAGTCACAGCTACAGAAATCAGATCAGTGGTTGCCAGGCGCCGGGGTTGGAAAGAAGATTAATTACAAAGGGGCATCATAAAGAAATTCTGTAGGGTGACGCTTATGTTCTCTATCTCAATTGTGGTGGTTCTTACACAAATATATACATTTGTCAAAAACTGATCAAAGTATACATCTAAATTTTATGTAGATTTTACCTTCATCAACCTGAATTTAAAAAATAAGTATGATAGACAAAGGTCCTTTTTGGTAGCTTACAAAGCATTCTTGTGTTCAGCAGTGCAAAGTGGGCATAACTGCAGTATAAAGTCAACATTTCATAGAGTTGCAGAACTACAAAGTCAATGAGTGGTCAGGCAAGGCAAGTCTGCTATGCTAAGGTCAAGGCCCTAGTTGAGAAAAGCTGGGACCCTGAAACATGGGATAAGGACATCTGAGTGAAGGACCCCTGAAGACTGTGGCTCTGCAAACTCTCAAGCCCTTAGAGGCTGCAGAAGTGCCCCACCCTGCAACAAGTTGAGATCTTTGCCCAGGAAGGAGGACACTGCAGAGGCTTCTTTTCTTCAATAGAACAAGTGTCCCCTCAGAATACTACCTCTTCTCCTGGTGCCAGATGGATAAACAGGGCTAAACCCCAGCATACCACTTCCAATGACATGCTGTGCCTAATGATGGAAGAAAAAGGTCACATCCCAAAACAGCTAGAAGAATTAACCACCATGGACTGGCAGAAGCCAAGGGAAGAACTCCTGGGATTTCATGTTGAGGGTGTTACATCAAAGAGACCAGAATATAAGACTGGATGAGCAAGACTTCATAGTCTTAGGACGCTATCTTAGGACATTGGATTTAACACCGTGTCTCTTAGGAGATAGGCAGATTCATGTCTGTGTGGTTCTTGGAAGCACGAAGAAAGTGATGACCCTACCAGAAAGCATTCTCCAAGGAAGAGGCACAGAATAAGCAAGTAGGCAAAAATGACCTGGGCAGCCAATGTTATCCAGCCTTTGTCATTAGTTGCCCCAGAATTAGCATGACCTGCCCATGAATGAAGCTGCCACAGAAGCAGAGCTGGGCCCAACGGCATGAACTCCCATGATCTAGCTATGGCTGCCTCTGAATGTCCAATCTTCCAGCAATAGATCCCAATGCTGACCCTCCAATATGGCGCTATCTCTTGAGGAGACCAAATTGCCACTTGGTGACAAATTGACTACATTGGTTCCCTTTCATCATTGGAGGGCCAGTGATTAATTCTCACTGGAATAGAAAGCTACACTGGTAAAAGTCTGCATTTCTTGCCCATAGAGCCTCAGCCTGCTAAGCTCCCTATTTGGGAGCTTATGGAATGTCTGATCCACAGGCATGGAATCCCATACAACATAACATCCAACAGGAGACCCACTTCACACTAAAGGAAGCCCATGTCCACAGGGCCAACTTGTACCACAACTACTGAGAAGCAGCCAGCCTGAAAGAGCACTGCAATAACCTTCTAATTGCCCAACTTCAGTGCCAGCCCAGACACAATATTCTGTAAAAGTGGGTGTCATCCTCCAGGATGCAGCATATGCACTGAGTCAAAGACCTGTGGAGGCCTGTCCTCACACATGCAGCTGTATCTCCAGTGAGAAGAATGCATGGACCCAGGAACCAAGGGGCAGGAGCGGGAGTGCCTTCCTTTCTACCCTCTTCTCATCCCTTCTAATGACTCAAAGGGGACACTTTACTTCTGGCTGCACAACTGTGGTCTCTGTAGGGTTAGAGCTCCTGGTCCTCAAAGTGGGTGCACTCTAGCCAGGGAGCAAATCCAGAGTTCCATTGAACACAAGGTTAAGGCAGCCTTCCAGGGCACCTTGGGCTTTTTGTCTCCAGAGACCAGCAAGTGAGAAGAGTAGTCAGCATCCTGGCAGGAGTAATTTATCTTGATCAGCAAGCAAAGGTAAGAATATTTTTATACAATGGACAGAGGCATGGTGTACATATGAAACTCAGGTGACCTACTTGGGTGCCTCTTAGTATTCACATGCCCACCTGTACTGTGAAGGGACCCCTTGTATAGTAACTTCGGCCAGAGATTACTCATGACTCAGCCCCTGCAGTAATGTGGTCTGGAACACATCACCAAGTAAGCATCCAAAACTTGCAGAGGTCATAGCCAAGGGTAAAGGGCAGTTAGAATACATAGTGGAGGAGAGAGGAAATGAGTGCCAGTTGCAACTCCAAAACTAACCAAGGAGATGGGGGTTGAGGTTCATCTGACCTCCCTCTTCTGAGCTTCTCCCCAGGAAGCAAAGCTCACAGTAACTGTGAAGGAGCAGCTCCCTGATCATGCATGAAAAAGTAGTTTACATGGGGTGAACTGCGGTGGTCTTGGATTTGTGCCATTCAAATCTCCCTTCAAGAGAGTCTGTTGCATAGAGGGTAGTTAGCTGACAGCCTCCAGCTGCAGAACCTTCTGGATCCTGTGCAACATGCACACACTTACACACTGAAACCATGCTGTCTTAAAAGATTGAGCATGGCAGGGATACTAGAGCCTGACCATTCCTGCCTAATGCAGGACTCGTCTCATGGCAAGTCTTTGCTTTGTGGTTTCTTCTTGAACACGCTGACTTTCTGACAGCTGCACAGGAAAACAGGGTGAGAGTAGGCTCTTCTCACCCTTCTCTCCTTCCCTCTCTTGTTTCTTTCATAGGCGTCAGATCTGACTTACAGTCCGAAGGGTTTCCCTTTCTGCTCTTGCTCCCTTGGTCCTTTATCTTTCACAGGCACTTCCCCCAAGAAATCTGCTGTGTTTCTAATTCTATCTTGACCTTTGCAGAGGGAGAAGTATCCTGACAATCACTCTTTCTTACACCTGATCCCAGTGGGAACCCAGCTTCTATGCAAGCAGCCACATAACAAAGCTCACCTCTCTCCTGCAGAGTTGGTTCTGATTCCGCTGCTAAAATTAAAAGCAAAATTTAATATTCCTCCACATTTTCATGCCAAGAACACTTAAGTTATTAAAATTTGGGGAAAAAGTCCATTTACATAAATATAATCATTTCTATTTTAGCAAAACACTGTCCCGCGAAGTGGGTACATGTGTAAAGCATCTGCTCTAGAACTTTCCAAAACATCCCCAAACAAACAGGTTTTAATCTATTTCTTCAGGTCTCATCAAGTTTTCCTATTTCCACAACTCCTGATTCTAAAACATACATGTCAATTTTTCAACCCTATAACATGTTAAGAAAATTTTAAATTTTCACCTATTGAAAAGGAAACTACCATTATATAAAACATGAATAACCTGACAGTTTTGGAGGGGCTTGTGTCATTATATGTAAATAGTTTCAAGTGTTTTAATTTCATCCATGATCAGACTTTATGCCAATAGAGAGTAAGGTCTGTGCCTTATATTTCATGTATCCCTCTGGGCCCCAGGAACTCTGCCTGTGCTTAACTAGTTTCAGGCCGGGTGTAGTGGCTCATGCCTGTAATCCCAGCACTTTGGGAGGCCGAGGTGGGCAGATCACCTGAGGTCAGGAGTTCAAGACCAGCCTGGCCAAGATGGTGAAACCCTGTCTATACTAAAAATACAAAAAAGTAGCTTGGCCTAGTGGCAGGCACCTGTAGTCCCAGCTAGTCAGGAGGCTGAGGCAGGAGAATGGCTTGAACCCGGGAGGTGGAGTTTGCAGTGAGCCAAGATCACACCACTGCACTCCAACCTAGGTGACAGGGCGAGACTCCATCTCAAAAAAAAAAAAAAAAAAGGGTCAATAACCAACTAATTTATTTAATCTCTCTCCATCCTCTCCTTTCTTCTACCACCACTCTAGGATAATAGCCATTATACCTCTTGAGTCCAATTCATTTTTTCCTTTGTTTTTCTTTTTGTTGTTGTTGTTATTTAGTTTTTATTTCATAATCATAAACTCAACTCTGCAATCCAGCTAGACATGGAAGGGAACTGTAGCAAGAGCACAAAGATTCTAGGATACTGTGAGCAAATGGGGTGGAGGGTGCTCTCCTGAGCTACAGAAGGAATGGTCTAGTGGTTAAGATAAAACCTAAGTCAAATTTATTAGAGTTGTCCACAGTCAGCAATGGTGATCTTCTTCCTGGTCTTGCCATTCCTGGACCCAAAGCGTTCCATGGCCTCCACAATATTCATACCTTCTTTCACTGTGCCAAAGACCACATGCTTGCCAACCAACCACTCAGTCTTGACAGTGCAGATGAAAAACTGGGAACCATTTGTGTTGGATCCAGTATTTGCCGTGGATAAGATGCCAGGAACTGTACGCTTTAGGATGAAGTTCTCATCATCAAATTTCTCCCCGCAGATGGACTTGCCACCAGTGCCATTATGGCATGTGAAGTCACCACCCTGAAACATAAACCCTGGAATAATTCTGTGAAAGCAGGAACCCTTATAACCAAATCCTTTCTCTCCAGTGCTCAGAGCATGAAAGTTTTCTGCTGTCTTTGGAAACTTGTCTGCAAACAGCTTGAAGGAGACGTGGCCCAAGGGCTCACCGTCGACGGCGATGTCAAAGAACACAGTGGGGTTAGCCACGGCTGATAGTACTGGGCTCCCAACGGCGGGGGCGTCTGCAAAGCCTCCTTGGTTTTCTTTTCTCAATATGCCTAAATATTTAAAATTATTATTTTTAAATTGTATCAGCAAGTCTGCTTATTTTAAAAAGTAAAATATATACATATATATATAAGAATAACATTAATAACCTTCTTGCAGTCCCTTCCATCCTCATCCCATAAACAAGCAATAGTAACAGCTTGATGTCCCTTGGTCCATATCTTTCCTTATGCTTGTACAGACCTATAAAAATTGGTATATTCAAGTATAGTGTGTTTTATGATTGATTAAAAAAATCACACTTAAGCAATGTGGTTTTTTCATCTCTCTGTCTCAATAAGTGAGACTCTGGATCAATATTTTTAAAAACTACATCATATTCCAAGTTATTGGTAAAACCACAAAGTATTCAGTTTGCTTATTCCTGAGTTCTAATGACATAGAGTGTATTTTCATATTATAAAACACATGTTTCTCTTCTGTGCGTTGCATGTTCATATTCTTTATTCCTTATATTTAAATTTCTAAACCATCAGAACCTTATTTTTATGAATGGCGTGAGATCATGTTTTCTTCCAGATTGATAGCCAGTTTATATTTAAAAAATTAACCTTTTCCCACTGAATAATTTTTAGATTTTTTGTTCTTATATATACTTTATGTCTTATATTTTAT
>NW_012123931.1:31315-40440 GCF_000951035.1 Colobus angolensis palliatus | reverse complement strand
TCATTTATTTTTTCATTTGAACTTTACATTCATTTCATGTACTTTTGTAAAATGGCTTGCTATGGTTTGAATGTTCGTGCCCTCCCCAAATTCCTATGTTGAAATCCTATCCCCCGAGGTGACAGTATTAAAAGGTAGAGCTTTTGGGAGGTCGCTAGGTCGTGAGGGCAGAGCTCCCATAAACAGGATTAGTCCCCTTATAAAAGACGCCCAAGGGAGCTTGCTTGTCCCTTCCCCCACTGAGGGCATAACAAGAAGGCACCATAAATAAACAATGAAATGGGCTCTCACCAGACACTGACCTGCCTGTGCCTTGATCTTGGACTTCCCAGCCTTCAAAACTAGGAAAAGTCAATTTATGTTGTTTAGTAGCTATCCAGTCTATAGTATTTTGTTACAGCGGCCAAAATGGACCAAGACGTAATTCAATGTGATTCTAGTGGGAACTGTATCATAGTTATACATTAATTTTTCTAAGAATTAACACTATCCTTTCTGGAGTACCAGCATGCCTCTCCACTTGCTTAGATCTTGTTTTCTGTCTTTAAAAATTACTTAATATACAAACGTTCTTAGCCATTATTGTTGTTGTTGTTGTTTTCGTGTTTTGTTTTGTTTTTGTATTTTAGTAGAGACGGGGTTTCACCATGTTGCCCAGGCTGGTTTCAAACTCCTGAGCTCAGGTAATCCACTGGCCTTGGCCTCCCAAAGTGCTAGGATTATAGGTGTGAGTCACCGCACCCGGCCTATTGTTGTTTTTAATCATGATTTTTATTTTTATTTATTTATTTGTTTTCTTGAGATGGAGTCACCCAGGCTGGAGTGCAGTGGCACAATCTTGGCTCAATGCAAGCTCCACCTCCCAGGTTCATGGCCATTCTCCTGCCTCAGCCTCCCGGTAGCTAGAACTACAGGCGCCCGCCACCATGTCTGGCTAATTTTTTTGTATTTTCAGTAGAGATGGGGTTTCACTGTGTTAGCCAGGATGGTCCCGATCTCCTGACTCGTGATCCACCTGCCTAGACCTCCCAAAGTGCTGGTATTATGGGCGTGATCCACCACGCCCAGACAATTATTTATTTATTTATTTATTTTTGAGATGGAGTCTTGCTCTGTTGCCCAGGCTGCAGTGCAGTGGTACAGTCTTGACTTACTGCAACCTCCGCCTCTCAAGTTCAAGCAATTCTCCTGCCTCAGCCTCCCAAGTAGCTGGGACTATAGGTGCATGCCACCATGCCTGGCTAATTCTTATAGTTTCAGTAGAGACAGGTTTCACCATATTGGTCAAGCTGGTCTCGAACTTCTGACCTAAGGTGACCCACCCACCTCAGCCTCCCAAAGTGCTGGGATTGCAGGTGTGAGCCACCACACCTGGCCTTACCATGATTTTAAAGAAGATATTTCAAATTTAAAATTGTGTTATTAAATATTTCAAATATACAGAGAAATACAAAAATAATATTCCGGGCAACATGTACCCTCATCTCATACTTACTAGATTTTAACATTTTGACGTATTTATAGAATGTAGCCGGGCGCAGTGGCTCAAGCCTGTAATCCCAGCACTTTGGGAGGCCGAGACGGGTGGATCACGAGATCAGGAGATCGAGCCCATCCTGGCTAACACGGTGAAACCCCGTCTCTACTAAAAATACAAAAACTAGCTGGGCGAGGTGGCGGGCGCCTGTAGTCTCAGCTACTCGGGAGGCTGAGGCAGGAGAATGGCATAAACCTGGGAGGCGGAGCTTGCAGTGAGCTGAGATCCGGCCACTGCACTCCAGTCCGGGCGACAGAGCAAGACTCCGCCTCAAAAAAAAAAAAAAAAAAGAATGTGATGACATTCTTTCATCTTCCCCCTTTCTAGATATGTGACTAGTGTCTAGAAGCCAGTGTTTATAATTCCCAAACATTTAAACATTTTTTAAATGTATTTTTGCATTTCTAAATAATAGATAATGGTTTTATATGTATTCCTAAGCAATATATAATGCTTTTACATGTTATTTAAAAAATAAATTTACATCCATGACTAGTTATTCTTCATACTGAGAAAGGCTAATTTTTATGTGCTGTATATATCTTGATTTGACATATTTTATTATTTATTGTAGTATTTATCTTATTAAAATCTCAGATTTTCTCTGTTCTCTATTATGTACAAAAATATGCAATTTTACCTTTTTGGACAATATACATACCAATTGTTTTCTTTTTTTCAGCTTAATTAGCTAAACATTTTAAATAATGTTGATGAACACTGGGGAAAGCAGCAGTTTTTCTTATTCTTGATTTCAATGGAAATTACTTCAGAAATTCTAATATAATGTTTCTATTGATTTTTATAAGCTTGTCATATTTAAGCAAGACTTTTAACTTGTTTTTTTTTAGGATAATGTTTGGCTGAATCGTCACAGTGATCCGAAGAGGGATGTATTAGACCGTTTTCACACTGCTGATAAAAACATACCTGAGACTGGGAAGAGAAAGAGGTTTAATTGGACTTATAGCTCCACATGGCTGGGGAGGCCTCAGAATCATGGCGGGAGGTGAAAGGCGCTTCTTACATGGTGGTGCCAGGAGAAAATGAGAGAGAAGCAAGAGCAGAAACTCCTATAAACTCATCAGATCTCATGAGACTTACTGACTATCATGATAATAGCACAGGAAAGACCAGCTTCCACAATTCTGTTATCACTTCCTGGGTCCCTCCCACAACACGTGGGAATTCTGGGAGATACAATTCAAGTTGAGATTTAGGTGGGGACACAGCCAAACCATATCATTCCACCCCTGGCCCCTCCAAATCTCATGTCCTCCCTCATATTTCAAAACCAGTCATGCCTTCCCAAGAGTCCCCCAAAATCTTAACTCATTTCAGCATTAACCCCAAAAGTCCACAATCCAAAGTCTCATCTGAGACAAGGGAAGTCTCTTTCACCTATAAGCTTTGTAAAATCAAAAACAAAGTAGTTACTTCCTAGATACCAAAGGGGTTACAAGACCCGTGCAAGTCCGAAATCCAGTGGGACAGTCTAATTTTAAAACTCTAAAATGATCTCCTTTGACTCCATGTTTCATGTCCAGGTCACATTGATGCAAGAGTAGCGTTCCCATGGTCTTAGGCAGCTCCACCCCTGTGGCTTTGCAGGGTACAACGTCCATCCCGGCTGCTTTCATGGGCTGGCCATTGAGTGCTGCAGCTTTTCCAGGCACATGGTGCAAGCTGTCAGTGGATCTACCATTCTGGGGTCTGGAGGACAGTGATCCTCTTCTCACAGCTCCAGTAAGCAGTGCCCCAGGAGGGACTCCATGTGGGGGCTCTGACCCCACATTTCCCTTCTGCACTGCCCTAGGAGAGGTTCTCCATGAGGGCCCTGGCAGCAAACTTCTGCCTGGGCATCCAGGCATTTCCATGCATCTTCTGAAATCTAGGTGGAGGTTCCCAAACCTCAATTCTTGACTTCTGTGCACTCACAGGCTCAACACCACATGGAAGCTGCCAAGGCTTGGGGCTTCCACCCTCTGAAGCCATAGCCTGAGCTGTATGTTTGCCCTTTTCAGCCACAGCTAAGTGGTTGGGACATAGGGCACCAAGACCCTAGGCTGCACACAGCACGGGGTCCCTGGCCCCGACCCACAAAACCACTTTTTCTTCCTGGGCCTGTGGGCCCAAGAGGGAGGATCTGCCGTGAAGTTCCCTGACATGGCCTGGAGACATTTTCCCCATGGTCTTGGGGATTAGCATTAGGCTCCTTGCTACTCACGCAAATTTCTGCAGCTGGCTTGAATTTCTCCCCAGAAAATGGGTTTTTCTTTTCTATCGCATAGTCAGGCTGCAAGTTTTCCAAACTTATGCTCTGCTTCCCTTATAAAACTGAATACCTTTAACAGTACCCAAGTCACCTCTTGAATGCTTTGCTACTTAGAAATTTCTTCAGCCAGATACCCTAAATCTTCTGTCTCAAGTTCAAAGTTCCGCAAATCTCTAGGGCGGGGCAGAACGCCACCAGTCCCTTTGCTAAGACATAACAAGAGTCACCTTTGCTCCACTTCCCAACAAGTTCCTTGTCTCCATCTGAGACCACCTTAGCCTGGATTTTATTGTCCGTATCACTATCAGCATTTGCGGCAAAGCCATTCAACAAGTCTCTAGGAAGTTCCAAACTTTCCCACATTTTTCTGTCTTCCTCCAAGCCCTCCAAATTGTTCCAACCTTTGCCTGTTACCTAGTTCCAAAGCCACTTCCACATTTTCAGGTATCTTTTCAGCAGTGCCCTACTCTACCAGTACCAATTTAATGTGTTAGTCCATTTTCACACTTCTGATAAAAACATCCCTGAGACTGGGAAGAAAAAGAGGTTTAATTGGACTTACAGTTCTACATGACTGGGGAGGCCTCAGAATCATGCATGGCGAGAGGCGAAAGGAACTTCTTACACTGGCAGCAGCAGAGGAAAATGAAAGAAGCAAAAGGAGAAACCCCTGATAAACCCATCATATCTCATGAGACTTATTCACTGTCATTAGAATAGCACAGGGAAAGACCAGCCCCCATAATTCAATTACCTCTCCTTGGGTCCCTCCCACAATGTGTGGGAATTCTGGGAGATACAATTCAAGTTGACATTTGGATGGGGACACAGCCAAACCATAACAAGGCAGGAATTATTATTAACCCATCTTCCCAATAAGGGAACTGAGGCTGAAAGGAAGGGATTTGCCCAGAATCACACAGCTGGGAAATGAGCAAGCCAGGACTTGCCTCAGGTGTGATGACCCCAAAGTCCAGGCATGCCCCTAACCCCCAGTGAGAGTGGGACTTTGCCCATGTGCCCTCACTGCCTGCCCTGTCTTGCTGGGATATCTACAAGGATTATCAGCAGCTGGAGCTGGCCCATGAGACACAGGAGGAGGTGAACAGCTGGAAGTCCTCCTTTCTGAGGGGTGGCGTGTACCTTGAGTGTGTTGGGGTGAGCAGCAGGGCAAGGAGAGGAGGGTCAAGCTGCTAATACTAGGGGGCCCTGGGGCACTATCCACAGTGATGCCAAGTCATGCCATGTTTCTGAGCCCTTATTTGACTCAGAAATAACCAGGAATCCTCCCCACTATCTACTCTGGGGGTGAGATCAGAGTTAAGTTTTCTGGTCCTCCCATCCTCCTCCAGTGGCAGTTTTGTGTCTCCGTGTCTGCCACAGATGGCATTTCCTGCATGCCCTTTCTATGATGGTGGTTTCCTGTGACTGCCTTCTCTTTTCTCCCCTATTGCATTGTGGCACTGTCTAGAGGAGCCTTAGAGTTGGGGTGCAGTGTCCCAGGTTCACTCAACCTCTCCCTTTTTCCTTGCTGTGTGTGTCTACTTTGGCTGTGCTCCCTGGTGCCAGCAGTGGTGGCAATGTTGGTGTGTGTGCCTCCCAGGACGAGAAGAAAGTGAGTGTGACCTTCTCTTGCTTCCTGCCAGGCGTCTGCAGCCTGGCACCAGCTCTGGCCAGGTCTTTAAGCAAAGGACCTGCAGATGTTGTTTTCTCATTTCTGGATTGGGAAATTGAGGCAAACTCTGGGTACTACAGTCAGAAACAAGATGAGGCTGAATCAGGGAAGTCTGGGGTCCTGAGAGATAGGGATGGGCAGAGACCTGAAACCCTTTAGTGCATGTGGGGATCTGGGTGTCTGTTTAGGCCAGTTGCTTTTCTCTCTGCATCAATGTTCCAGGTACCCTTGCAGGGGATGCCTGGAGCCTGGCTACATGGCCTGTCCACGCTGATGCCCTTGTGTTCTTCATGACAGGTCAGCAAGACCCAGAGGAATGGCTCCGACAGCTTCATGCACTCCATGGACCACAGCTGAAGCAGCAAATGGAGACCGTTCAGAACATGGCCATTGTCAATAAGAACGTGCGGGACCTCATGCCCAAGACCATCATCCACCTCATGATCAACAACATGTATGTGCCGCCTCATGTGGGTAGGGGATTCCTGTGGCACTGGGGACCCAGGTGGCCATGTTGGCCTGGGGGAGATGCTGACCATTCTTGTGGGACCAGCCTTTCCTCAGAAAGGGAGGCACGGTCCAGACCAGAGTTGTCCCATAGAAACATAACGTGGGATTACAGTGGCTCATGCTTGTAATCCCAGCACTTTAGGAGGCTTGAGCCCATGAGTTCAAGACCAGCCTGGGCAACATAATGAGACTTCATCTCTGTACAAAAACTTTTAAAAATAGCTGGGCTTGGTGGTGGCACATGCCTGTAGTCCTAGCTACTCGACAGGCTGATGTTGGAGTATCACTTTGACCCCAGGAGGTTTAGGCTGCAGTGACTGGTGATCTCGCCCACTGTACTCCAGCCTGGTGACAAAGGGAGATCCTATCTCCAAAAAAATTTTTAAAAACTGAGTAGACAGATGTCCTGGTGGCATGATAGATCCTAAGTCCCTTCCCAGAACTGTGACCTTGGACAGGTGACTCTTCCTCTGGACCTCAGTGTCCTCATCTGAGTGAGAAAAGGGCAGTGGGGAGGCAGATCTTGCAATTTAAGTGGTGTAGAAGCCGCATCTGAAAAGCCATACTCAGGGCTCCAAGTCCAGCACACAGTCCCAGCAGGGCCCCGTGGGGTGGCCACAGCGGCACAGGTATCAGGTTCCAACCTCCTTCCCCCTTTACCCACTCTCAGACCAAGGAGTTCATCTTCTCGGAGCTGCTGGCCAGCCTGTACTCGAGTGGGAACCAGAACATGCTGATGGAGGAGTGGACAGAGCAGGCACAGCGGGGAGACCAGATGCTGAGCATGCACCACGTGCTGAGGGAGGCACCCAGCACCATCGGTGACATCAACACGACCACCGTTAGCATGCCCACGGGCGCCGGTGGATGACTCCTGGCTGCAGGTGCAGTGCGTCCTGGCCTGAGGCAGGCACCGGGGGCTTCCCCGACCCCTTTGGCCCTCCCCTTGCAGGTGCCCTCATGCCCCGCCCGGGGTCCCCAGGTGAGTAGGAGCTGAATACGGTGGGAGAGGCCGCCGGACGGTCGTGGCCAGGAGGGAAATGGGGCTGGATTCCAGAGCATCGGACCTGGTCGCCAGAACCGGCCATCTCCATCCCAGGCACTCGGACCGTGGGTGCTGGAGCCCTGAGTGGCTGAGGGCTGACAGAGCCTGCCCCCAAAGGAGCACTGAGTCCCGGAGGTGGTCGTTTTTGCGGAGGGAGCTGTGGGGCTCGTCCCACCTGCCCCATTCTTTCCAGCACTTGCATGGCGCTTCCCTCCATATTCACTCTTGGCGGACGCCCCACACGTTGCATTCCTCCTCCTTTCTTCTGTCTATGCTCCATCCTCCATTCCCTCCAACTCCTCTCCCAGCCCCTGGGGAGCCTACCTCAGGTCAGAGAGTCTGAACCCCGATCTGCCCTGGGTGTGTGGATTTCCTTCAGCTACCCTGATGTCCCCACTTCCAAGTCCTGACTCCTTTGAGCCATTCCAAGGGGTGTCCGGCCACTGGCCCACAGGAGCAGAGACCAGGCTGTGACTGTGTGACGATCAAGGTGTGTGATGTGGGGGGGGGCCTAGCACACGAGTGTGAGTGTGTAAAAATGGCGCCCAGGCCTGGACCAGGACAGGAGCCTGCGGGCCATGGGCAATCTGATGTTTTCCTCCACCCCCACCACGCCCCTGCCCCAACCTACTGGATCTAAACCAATATAGTAGGGCTGGCTGCAGGGGCAGGGATGGGAGTGTCTGAAGCCTGCTTCACTCCCGAAGATTTCTAAGGAAAAGCATTCTGCACCTTTTGGCTTGGACTTGTTGACCCATGGCCCTCTTGCAAGGACATTCACTCTGATTCCCAGTGTGCCCTGTTTCCACTGGCCACGTTCTCTAAGGTAGAACAATAGCATCTGTTTTTGTCTCCAAATGACTGTAGGGTGGGGCTGTGGGTCCAGCACCCATAAACCAAAATGAGGCAAGGATTGAGGCTTGCTCTATGATGCTCTGATGACCAGCGGAGATAGGTAGAGGCAAGCAGCATGGTATTGGGCAAGAGCACTGGACTGGGAGTCCAGAGATGCTGCTTCACCATGGGACTTCAGGCGAGTCCCTTTCCCTTCCAGAGCCTCAGCGTCCTTTCTATCAAATGATGACTTTTTGCCTTTCTCCCAGGGTGGCTGTGGGGATCAAGGGAGACAGTGGCCATAGGGATGCTGTGTTAACTGCAGAGGTGGCTGTAGGAGCACTTTGCTAACTACCAACGTGAGTTCAGACTCTTCAGGGTGTTTTGCACCCAGGTCTGTGGTGAGGTGTGACGTATGGGATGTAAGGTTTGATGCCTGCTCCGACTCCAGTCTTGCTAAAACACGCAAAACATTTGGCAAGTCATGACCCTGCCTTAGGGAAAAGAGCAGTGTGGGAGAGCTTCTTCAAGGCAGCCTGGCTTCAATGCAGTCCGGGCATGACTGAGAAAGAATTACGTGGCAAGGAATTGGAGGGTATTGGGTAAAGAGCTGCAGTGTGGGCAGTGTGGCCAGAGGTGTAGTGTGGGCCACATCCAGGACAGCCACTGGCCAAAGCAGGGAACAGAGACAGAATGAGGAAGAGCCCTGTGGGGAGGGTGGGGCATAGGGTGGAGAACCTTCGAAGTCCGAAGAGTATGAGTTTTGGGGCTCAATGCTGTAGGCCGTAGGGAGCCATGGAAGGCTCTTAGGTGGGTCAGACTCCCTGACCTGAGGTGGAGAAATGACAGCTGGACATTAGCGAGCAAGCGCTGTCTCCATGAGCAGCACAGGTGGTCCTCTGAGCACACCGGGCACGAGTGTGCAGGGAGCTGGTGCAAATGCCTCTGTGTGCAGGCGAGCTTCTGTGTTGTGACTCTGCCCACATGTGTGGATCAGTGTGCCGAGTGGCTGCATACTCAGATCCGTGCCGGCCAGTGAGGGTGCTAGGCACTGGGAGGTGGTGGGGAAGGAGGCATGTTAGGCCACTGTCTCCAAAAGGCCTCTGTGAATCCACATGTGCTTCTGGAGGAAGGAGCCCTGCACACCGCAGACAGGGAGTGTGCTTCCATAAAAGGAGCACTCAACTGGGAGTCAGGCGGGCTGGCCACTAATCCCAGGGCTGTGTGACCTCGGGTGGCCCTGCACCTC
>NW_012123931.1:0-27400 GCF_000951035.1 Colobus angolensis palliatus | reverse complement strand
CCAGCCAGCTCGGCAGAGAGCCAGAGCTGAGGGTCCTTCACATCCAGACATCTGATGCTACCCGCAGCCCTGCAGAGAGCCAGCATGCTGGCTGCTTTTCAGACGGGGAAACTGATGGCTGAGAGGGGAGGACTTGTTCAAGGTCACGCAAGAGCCAAGTGTGCCCACAGCAGAGGCGATGTGAAAGGAGACTGCGGTCACCCGGATCTGGCTGGGATCCTGGTCCCCTCACTTCCGGCTGTGTGTCCTCGGGCAGGTCACCCACCCTCTCTGAACCTCCGTTGATATAAGTGCTGAACACACGAAGCCACCGCTTTGTTTCCAGTAGAGTTTATGCTCCATGAGTGCAAAGACATATCTGTCACTCACCTCAGCACCCCCAGAGCCTGGCGCAGGGGGGGATTCAGAGAATAGCACCTACCTCCCGGGGCCTGCCTGGCACTCAGCAGACGCTGTGTCTCCTCAAAACCCCCCACGGCCCTGGATCAGCCTCGCCTCCTTCCCCTCCCATCAGTCCTTCCTGCAGGACACCCACCCACCCGGCCTTGAGGGGGCTCCTGCTCACCTCCCCACCTTGCTCTGACTCCCACCCCATCCCTCTCGGCCCCCTTTCTCTGTCCTGGCCTCTCCCTTGTGTCCCTCTCTCCTGCCAAGCCCCCACTTGGTGCTACACTGTGTTTACAAGACGACTATGACAGTTTTTATTTCTCTGTTTTGTCTCCCTTCCTCCCCTGAAGGGAAACGTGCTTCCAATCTTCCAGGAAAAAATGAAGCCTCCGGATGAGAAAAAGCAAACAAAGGACAGTGGGACTGTGTGCGTCCCCACCCCCGCCACCTGCAGGCCCCACACACAAACCAGCGCCCGTGCCTGCGCCCGTGCAGCCCTCCTCTGCCAGGCCCCAAGAATGGCTCTGTTATTTTTGGGGTAATTGAAAATGTCGATCTTTATTCTAGAGGATAAGCAGGTCACAGGGACACAGGGAGCCAGAGAGAGAGAAAGGAAATCCAGTCATGGGGGAGGATCTAGGGGAGAGAAAGGCCAGGTGGGAGGACGTGGGCGCTGAGAGGAAGAGGGAGCGGGAGAAACAGGAGGGGCGGGCGACTCTCTGCCAATGAGCAAGGCCACATAGCCCCTGACCCCAGGACTCAGGGGGATGTGTCCTCGCACCAGTCCCCCACCCCACCCTGCAAGGAGCCAGGTGGCAGGAGCTCCTGTTTAGTCCTCCTGTGCCTGAGCAGCTCTGGGGGTGGGCATCCTTGAATGCCAGGAGCAGGGGTGGGCACCTGGCTTGTCTTCCTGGGTGACGGCTTTGAAAATATGGTGCCCTCTCACAAGTACAGGTACAGCGCCCAGAGGCCGGATCCCAGGCTGGAGGGCTGAGAGCAGCCAGCGGTCTCCTCTCCTGTGGGAATGCAGGGACTCTCCTGACCTCCCTCCCATCACCCATCCCACTTCTCTCTGCATGTCGCAGCATCTCATGGTTTGTGGACTTACTTCTCCAGGGCAGTGGGGGGCGCCAGTGAGCCTGGGTGGGCACGTATCTGTGCATGGGATGAGACACTTGGGAGAGAGGGACGGGGCGGGGTGGGGAGAGTAAGAGGTGTGGCCGTGCATGGCGTGGGGCCTGTGTGCATGTGTGGTATAAGCGTGGGTCGTGTCTGCTTTTTCCCTGTGACTAGCATGAAGCATGTGTTTGAAGGCAGTGGTGGTACCAGGTGTGTGTGTGTGGAGTAAGGTGTGGGTCTGTGCATTTGTGCGTGTGTCTTGCACCACGTGTGTGTAGTAAGGGACATGCGTGTGTGTGCACAGCCCCTACCTGTGTGCCTCCAGATGGTGTGTCCATGTGTCCCTGAA
This sequence comes from Colobus angolensis palliatus, assembly GCF_000951035.1. Classification (NCBI taxonomy): domain Eukaryota; kingdom Metazoa; phylum Chordata; class Mammalia; order Primates; family Cercopithecidae; genus Colobus; species Colobus angolensis. Next base: position 25,545 of record NW_012123931.1, on the reverse strand, counting down.
GGCAGGGCCCCCTTCCACTTCTGGCCCAGGGCCACCATCCCCCCAGGTCCTGGGAACCAGAGTCGTGATTGGCCTTGGGGCTCCCTCTAGCAACAATGGAACACCAGATACCAGCCCCCACCCCAGCCAGTGTCCAGGAGGCTCGTGGGACTGGGATGTCACCACCAAGCTCTGGCTGAGGTAACCCACCATGGAGCCAGGCCTGTCTTGCCCCCTAGAGAGAAAGGAGGAACCTCAGGTTGGCTTCCTGCCAGGCACCGAGCCTCATCCGCCCTCCAACGTCTGCTCGTGGCGGGAAAGGACGAATTCCCACCCTCTCACTGACACAGCCTCAGACCTCCTGGAGGCCTGGGCTCCAGGTGAAGATCATCTCTCCATATCCCTGGACCCAGCCAGAGCCTGGCACAGGGCAGGAGCTTAGCAAACGCTTGTTGAATGAATGAATGCACGGATGGGGGCTTTGTGTGTGATCAAGTGCCAGGCTCTGGGGTCTAGTGACCTGAAGATACGGATTCAAGTCCTACAGGATCAAACCAGGACTTCCTGCAAGGTCAAGCGAGAACCCCGTGAGTTGTCCAGAAGGGGCCACGCCGCACTCAGCCAGACCTGGGAGGCCGTGCCTGACCTTCTGCAGGTCACCCCTCTGGGGGCACTACCACAGGAAAGGCAACGTCAAGCGAGGTAACTGCTTCATCCACAGGTCGATCTCAAGCTAAATGACCCTGTCTTTTTGCAGGCCGAGGCACAGGGGAGGCCCCATTCATCTTCCCCGGAGTCGGCATCCCTCTGATGGTGGGGCCATCTCTCATGTGAACATCCTCACCCCCCAGATATTCCTTCCGAACCCTCCATCCTCCTTCTCCCCTTCCCTTGGGACCATAAACCCACCCCAAGAGTGAGTCCTAGTTCCAGGGCCAGCTCCCAATCCTGCCCCTGTCTGGTGGCAGCTGGGGCCAGGCTGAAGGTCTGTCCTAGACTGAGCCATGAAGGCAAAAATAATACTTAGTCCTAATAGAAGTAAAGCCCTTCACCCCAGACAAGCCCTGGTCCTGGTCACACATGAAACCTAGACCTTTATTTAGAGATGGGCCACTAATCTGTCACTCGGGCTGGGAATGGTGGCTCAAGCCTGTAATCCCACTTTGGGAAGCCCAAGCAGGAGGATCACTGGAGGCCATGAGTTTGAGACCAGCCTGGGCAACATAGCAGGACCATGTCTCTACAAAAAAAATCAAAAATTTATCAGGTGTGGTGGCGTGTGCCTGTAGTCCCAGCTACTGCAGTGAGCCAAGATTGTGCCATTGCACTCTGGCCTGGGCAACAGAGCAAGATCCTATCTCAATAATAATAATAATAGTAATAACTATTGTCATATGGCCAAAGTTTTTTCCAGGCTCTGAGCGCCAGCTTCCTCATCTTTCCAACAGAGGGCCTTCACCAGGGCTAAGTGTTAAGTCAGAAAACCCCTATTCAAAGGTTGGCCTGCAGTTCCCTGACCTGATAATGCCGGGGAGCATTGGCTGCTGTCACCTGCCAGCTCCCACCCCACCCCACCCAACACTTACAGACCAAGCATCACTAATTTTTGCAACTGCCGTGATAAACGGCACTGTTGGAAAAATGACGGAGTCTTCGCTCTGTCACCCAGGCTGGAGTGCAGTGGCGTGATCTCAGCTCACTGCAAGCTCTGCCTCCTGGGTTCTCGCCATTCTCCTGCCTCAGCCTCCCGAGTAGCTGAGACTACAGGCGCCCACCACCACGCCCAGCTAATTTTTGTGTTTTTTAGTAGAGGCGGGGTTTCACCATGTTAACCAGGATGGTCTTGATCTACTGAACTCATGATCCGCCCGCCTCGGCCTCCCAAAGTGCTGGGATTACAGGTGTGAGCCACTGCGCTCGGCCAAAATGACATCTTTCTAATCTGCTACAAGACAGATGGGTCCCTGAGTTCCCGCAGCCTCTCAAAAGTCAGCCCAGGCCAGCCTTGTAGAGAGGCCCAGACGCAAAGCCCAGGGCCTGGGGGCGGGTGGGATGGAGAGGGGACCTCAGGGCCCGGAGTCAAGGACATCCCTAGTGGGGTTTACCACAGGTTCTTTTCTAAATATTTAGTTGTATGTGTGCTTCTAAAAATATTCCAAATAATATTATATCCTCTGTTCCTTTCTGTCCAAAGTTAGGTCTTAATTCAATTTTCTTTTCTTTTCTTTCTTTTTTTGAACAGCGTCTTGCTCTGTCACCCAAGCTGGAGTGCAGTGGCACAATCACAGCTCACTGCAGCCTCGACCTCCTGGGCTCAAGCAATCCTCGCACCACAGCCTCCTGAGTAGCTGGGACTATAGGCGCCTGCTACCATGCCCGGCTAATCTTTGTATTTTTTTGTAGACACGGGGTCTCTCCATGTTGTCCAGGCTGGTCTTGAACTCCTGACCTCAAACGATCTGCTTGCCTTGGCCTCCCAAAGTGCTGGGATTTCAGGTGTGGGCCACTGCACCCAGCCTCGATTTTCACTTTAAATTAAAACCTGGAAATTGTTCAGGTTTATAAGGATGAGCCATTAGACACTGGTTCTGAGGCGGTGCTCTCTTCCCGTCTCCCTCTGCTCTGTGGAAGAGTGTGCCTCTGCCTGAGCCATCGGGTCTGGGGGCTCTTCTCACCCCCCCACCTCACTTCCACTCCATGGCTCCCACCCTCCTTCCCCGCCCCTCCGCTGACCTCAGCCACATCCCCTCCATGCCTCTCGCAGGCCTCGAGCTGCCAGGTCAAGGTAGAACTCCCCTCACACCTTCCTGTGTCCAGGAGTAGAAGTGAATTGAGGCTCTGGATGCCAAGAATGGAGGAAGGACAAATGCCAGTCCCAGAAACCCTCGCCTCCTCAAGACCAACAGGAGCTGGCGCCTGTCCGCCCAGCAGCAGCAAAGCCAGAGCAGGTGGGGGCCTGGGTGGGTGGGCACAGGCCTGGGCTTGAAGATTGAGGCAATGCTGCCCCCTCCTGGCTAATTTATAGCTGCCTCTCTGACAGGCACTGCCCGGCTAAGCTGTTGAGGCTGGGGACATAGCAAGTGACTCCCCAAAAACAGCATGTGACAAGCTGACCCTTCCCAGGAGTCTGCCCAGCTGAGAGCTGCCTCCCACTCTGCCCATCCTGTCCGAGCTTCTCTCACTGCCCAGAGCATCTTCCGGCCCTCACACGTTCAGGGCAAAGCCCGAGGCCCCTCCCAGCTGCCCACCATGTGGCCCCGGGTAGCAACCCCACCCCTGCACCCCAGACCCCTGCTGCTCTGTGTCTCCCTGGTTCCCTGTCACTGCACCTGCATGCTTTTCTCTCACCTTCACCTCCACCTTCGCCCTCCCCAGCACAGTCTCCTCTTGTCCTCTTAGGTCCCTCCCCGAGGAAACTCCTCTCCCAACTCCCAACCAGAAGGACCCCGCTCCTCTGCCCTCACCCCCACCTGCCCTGCCCCTGTCTCGGGGACTGTCCCCTGTCAGCACAGTCCCACAGTTCTGGAACTTGGGGGAACCTGGACCTCTTCCAGGCCTACCCACTGCACTGTCTAAAGGGCAATCCTGAGCCCAGAGAGAGGCAGGAGCTGCACAAGGCCACACAGACTGTTAGTGGCAGGACTGGAACACAGCCCTCCCGAGTCCCTGCCTGGGGCTCATTGGAGGACAGACGTATGGTTCCCCACCTGGTGAACCAGAATGGAACTCTTCCAGGACAGGGACTGTACTATTCCTTCCAGTGTCCCCAGCCCCTCACCCAGAGCAGGACCCACAGGAAGCAACTGTGAGTAGAAAAGGAGAAAACGAATACATGAAAATATATCTCTAATGCCTTCTGTGTGCCAGACACTCAGCAGGCACCGGCTCTGCTACTAGAAATCTTGGTCAAATCGCTCAATTTGGTGTAGAAAAATAATTTCTGGGGATGAGGGGCAGTGAGTGCCCCAGGAGGGGCCTCAGTCACGAACATCGATGACCAGTGGGCACAGGTGGAGTGAGTGCTTGATGCCCATGGTGAAAGCAGGGATGTGGGGCTTGTGCACAGTGACCTGCTGGACCTCATGGGAGCCAGGGCCAGGCCGTGGTGTGAGGTCCAGAGGGTAGGCAAAGCGCTTGGCCATGCTGTAGGTGGGGCTGCGGTTCTGACAAGTGGATGGCTCAGGTCGGGCGTACCTGGTAGGTCCAGGGCCTCCTGCCACATCCTCCTCGTAGAACCAGTTCTTGTCCCTGGAGGCCAGACTGTAGCTGGGAGCAGCTCGGCTGACAGGGGTGTTGGGCCCCAGCAAGAGTGGCATCTGGTACTGGTTGGGGGCCGGGTTGGGGTCCATGACTCTGTATGGGCGCCGGTAGCCAAATGTGTACTGGGGAGCCCTACGTTCCCCCGGTGGGTGGATCTTCTCAAAGTAGTACTGGCAGGGTGCGAGGGTGGGGTTCAGGCCTGAAAGGGAGTGGCGGGAAGGGAGAGCTGTCAGAGCAGGGAACAGACCTCATTCTCTGCTAGCCAGCTGATGGTCCTGGTTATCCACTGTGACCTTAGGCTGACCACCTCAGCAGCAGGGCAGGGACATCCAAATGGTCACTTAGGCTGGGCATGGTGGCTCACACCTGCAATCCCAGCACTTTGGGAGGCTGAGGCAGGCAGATCACAAGATCAGGAGTTCAAGACCAGCCTGACCAACATGGTGAAACCCCATCTCTACTAAAAATACAAAAATTAGCTGTGCATGGTGGTGTGCACCTGTAATCCCAGCTACTCAGGAGGCTGAGGCAAGAGAATCACTTGAACCTGGGAGGCAGAGGTTGCAGTGAGCTGAGATCACACCACTTCACTCTAGCCTGGGCAACAGAGTGAGACTCGATCTCAAAAAAAAAAAAAAAAAAAGATGGTCACTTAGGCCATCCTGACATCAGGACACAGAAACATCCTGAGATCACTACGGTCTGTAAGTTCGTTCGCATGACAATATTGCATCCACAACAGGAGCCCTATGTCATCATAACATCACCCGGTGACATGCTACATGTCATAACATTGACTTCAAGATATGGTGATGTCAGCATCGCAATGTTGGTGTCTTGCAGGGAGATACCGGCATCCAGACATTCCCAAGGAGAGAGTCTTGACCCTTTGCCCCTGCCCAGGTCCTAAGGGTGCACCCCACCCCCCAACCTCCCAACCCCCAACATCTGTCCATAACCCCATCTTACGCAGGTTGGAGATGCGCTCCTCCATGGGGACCTGTGGGCAGCTGGACATTCCAAACCGAGTTACTTTGGGATCCAAGAGATAGCAAGGCCCAGGGCTGCTGTGGCCCACATTCCCTGCAGGGCAACCAAAGAGAGGGCCTGGTCAGCCCCAAAGGCTGCCCCACTGAGCACCTGGCCTGCCTCCAGGCAAGATTTCCCTCCCACTTCAGATTCTGTGGCTCCTGAGTGTTTGGAGACTCTTGATTTCCTCATCTGTAAAATGGGACTTTTAACACATGACCTGATATTTTCAAGAATTTGCTCAGAGGAACAGTAAAATAACAGCTGCCCAGCAGCTTGGGCAACCACCCACCCAATCAGGGATTGGGGCCAAGAAGTAATAGCCCTGTGGCTGCTGTTGGCATTCAGAAAAGGCCTAGCCAGGCCAGAGGCTTCCCCTGCTGAGATGGGTGTTCTCCCCAGAGAAAAGCCTGACAGGCACCCCAGGTCTCAGACCCCTAGGTGCATGCCACCACATCCTGCCCAGCAGCTTAGATCATCTGTGGCCTCTGCTCCCGCCCTTCCAGGGGGTTCTAGGGCACCTGGGGAGCTCTGGGGGCCACCACTTCCCCCCGGCCCCCTAACTGTTCCTGCCTGGCCACATGGCAAGTGACCCTAGCAGAGCATGGCGACCGGAGCTGAAGGGCCCCAGTCAAAGGCCAGACAAAGGAGACTCTGCTGTGCCAGCTGGACAGCGCCAGGATCCCCTACAGGCTCCCCTGGGAGAGGCAGCTGGGGGATGCCCATGGAGTTGCCCCACCCTCAATCCCTGCTGGCTTCCTCTGGACCCAGGGGGCCCCTTGAGTGTCCCACTCAGATTCCCAGTGGCTACAGAGAATGGCTCCATGTCTCTCCCCTCAACCTCCAACAACAGCTCCAACCCCAGGGGGATGACTGGGGTGGCGACGCTCACGCTTCTCTGAGTGCCGGCTATGCAGGGTATAAGCTGGTGCCTTGAACATGGAGATGTCATGATCTATGTAACCTGTGCAGGATGGCCGGAGGTACTTGGCGGGCCCCGGACCTGTAAGGATGGACATGACAGCCCTCAACCTGGGCCCACCGGGTCAGAGGCAGGGGACGCCCCAATACAGTGCACCATGGGAATATTGGGGGTCTTTGTTCTTGCTGCTATTGCACTGCCACGAACCCAGCATCCATCCAGCTGCTTCATTTGGGGGAAGGCAGTATTTTCAGATAAAATGCAGTTTCTCTTGGACAGACAATGCATAATAAGAAGCTAATAGTTACAGTTAATTGAGAACTTATTCTGCTCCAAGTTCTCCACTAGGCATCCGATACGGATTATTTCCGTTAAGCCTCCCAACGATGCTGTAAGGTAGATGCTCTTGTTTTTCCCATTTTACAGAATATTGAGGCTTAGAAATATCAGTCTACCCACATATCACAAACTAGGAGTGTGAAGATTCTAAACAATCATCCAGTAGAACCCAAACCTTTAATCCCTGCACTAAACTACTCCCACTTAAAGCACCAGTCAGTCATTACCAACATAGTAAGAATTAGTGTCTGCTGTCCCTTGAGAGTAAAATTGAAGGGAAGCGAGGAAAGCTAAAGCTAGGACAAAGGCTCCTAGTCTTTTCCAAAGTGGGCCTCACTGCAGCCCCATGCTCCCCTCCTCTCGCACCCACTTGGACAATCCCAGCAGCCAACACTTCCCATGAGGGTCAACTTGGAGGCTCAGGTCTTCCGTAAGGCTTCAAGGAAGTTGGAAGGGGCTTTGCAGGTGGCAGGCTGAAAGGAGTCCTGGAGACAGGGGAGGGGGCCCAAGCCCAGGGTGGGGATGACTCTCACCTTTTATCATGGCCATGATGACAGGGGTCTGCTTGACCTCCTGCCGTGAGGGCAAGGGCTCCTTTTCTCGCTGCTGTGCAAAGTACACAGAGCTCCTGGTCCCCTTGGGCGGTTTCATGGCTGGGGCTGGGGAGGGAGCAGCAGCAGCTACAGCAGGGTCTAAACAGCAGGCAAGGAGCTGGGGTAGCCCTGCCTGAGACACCCCACCTCCCACCCCAGACACTGAGGAAGCTGGGAAGGAAGACTGTTCTCCAGTTGGAGCAGCTGAGGCTGTCTGGGGCACAGCCAGCACAGGCCCCAGCAGGCTGGAGCTGGAGATGACGTCACGGCAGAACTTGGACTGTGAAACTCGGAGTGTTTATTTCCCCTGGTTGCCATGGCACCTGAACTGTGGCGTGGAAATTCTATGTTGGGAGCTTAGTAATGGAACCCTGACTATCCCACTGTCCCCTACCACCAACCAGGCCAAGTGGCCTGGGGGGGTCCCCAGGACCCTGGTTCAGGGAAGGGAAAGGGAGAGATGGTGTTACATATCAGCCAGCGCTTCACTCCCAGTGGGTGCCCTAAGGTTGGGGAAAGGAATGGAAAAGGTAGATGGGTCATGGGTGAAGTGTTTGTGCAGCACACACAGCCCCCTGGGGGCTCTCTACCGCCTGCCTCTCCCACCTACCTCCCAGGCTCTGGACATGCCCTCCCTTCTGTCAAGTCTGTTTTTCCCTTGGCAAAAGATCAAGTCAATTATCACTAAGGTGTGACTGTCTGATAGATCCTCCCCAGAATCCTATCCCAGGGTGTGGTATCTTTAGAGATCCATGTCTAGCTCAATGGATACAAAAAGGAGTGGGAAGCAAATAAAGGAGGACAGAGGGGTGGTGCTGAGCCCTCACGGGGCTACTTTCTGTGCCTATGACCAAGAGCACTCCCTTGGCAGGGGAGCAGTTGGAGTTGGGGGGTGGAATGAGAGGACATACGCAAGGGTAGGGAAGGCAGCCAGCCCCATCTGAGGGATGGATGAGCCCCAGGCCTGAAAACGTGCTGGGAACCTCTTCATTCCGAAGAACCGAGGAGGCTTTGGGGGCCTGGGGCCTGTCACCTCCACTGGTTCGTAACTCAGACTGTGGATTTGACCTGAACCGGGTCAGCGGTGTCCACCTCAGGAACCAGATGACTGCTGGTTTTAGATGGGGTGTCTGTCACCACCCCAGTACACTGTTAAGAAAACTGAGGCCCGGAAAGGAACAAGGGCTTGCCCAAAGTCTCCTGTTACATCAAAGTAGCAGAGATGGAACCAGGACACAAAACTCAGGGCTCTCCTTGGATCATATTCTCTGATTGAATAGAAACCAAGCCATGCTCTGAATGCATTCCAGTCAGCAGACACAGCGAGGGCTCAGAGCAGCAGAGGACGGGGGCCCAGCCCCGCCAGCAGCAGACCCTCTGTGTGCCCCTGCATGCCCATGGGGCAACCGAGCCTCTGATTTCTGGGGACAGGATAGCTGGGCCAGGCTGGGAGTGACCCAGCCTCAGTGACCTCAGGCCAGGGCCAATGCTATGTCCTCAGCCCCATCCAGGTCAGCTTTTCCTGTAGGAAACTGCGAGCCCTGATGGTCCCCCAGTGCTGAGAGGGGCCGGATCTGGGGCTGGGATCCCCACCTTCCTGGTGAGGGGGTGGTCCCCAAGTATTTCAGTCCCAGGGACCCTCCTGTCTTCCTCTCTCACTGCTTCTGCCCCATCATCCTGGTGCACAGCTTTTCTGGAAACCAGGCCACCCCACACCCCAGCAGGTCGCAAGCCACTCCAATTTGTTCCAAATTCTCCCTTTCTTCCAGCTCTGATGGAGACCCAGCGTGCCCCTGGAGGTGGCCCTCGGCCCTCTCCAAAGCTGGCTGTTTGGTCATTCACATCCCTTGTGCCTCAGTCTCTCTAGCTGCCTTGGTCCTCAGACTGTGCTCTCCCCATCAAATGCACCATTCCTCTGGGGCCTTGGTGTCCAGGTGTGTCCCCCTTCACCTCCTCAGGGCTGCCCTGGGTCCCTACTCATAAACCTAGCAACCATGGCTGGAGGCCACCTCCACCCCACCCCAACTCCTGACATTACCCCGATAGCTCGGGCCTCCCCAGGGACCACCACCAATGCCCTGGCCTCCCCGTTCCCAGACCTCCTCAGGTGCAAACCCCTCCACTCCACTCCCTCACAGGCCAGTCCCCCACCACAGCACTGACCACCAGACTCCCTGGGAAGCCATCCCCTGCCCCCCATCGCTGAGACCCCAGTGCTGACCCTGTACTCCCTCCACTTCTGCCTCGTCCTTCAGGCCCCTCCAGCTTTCACCACCCTCCTAGTCCAGCCCCTTTCCTGAAACATCCCAGGCCTGTATCCCCCAGGTCTGCCTTGTCCATCTGCATCAGGCAGCTAAAGCTGCCAGGACAGTCTCATGGCCAGAACCCTGGACCTGCCCTCCTCGCCACCTGCTACCCACCTCCACCTCTGGGCAGCCTGCCCTCCCCCTCTCCCCAACCCACGGGATCATCCCCCGCATGGCTCACTCTCCTCTCTTGGCCTGGCCATCCTTCCGGCCCCCCCATCCACCTGCCCCATCAGGCTGGGCTCTGACAAGCACCCCCCATCACAGCCTCAGAACCGCCGCGTCTTTTGTTATCAGCTCCCACTTTCCATCTGGGACACTGTGGATTGCAGCCCTCTCCTTGGACTTGTGCCTCTCATCTGGCTCCCTCCTGTCACACTCTAGATATCCTAAGCCCCCTCCTATTCAAAACCGTCCCCCAGCCCACATGCTTCTCCGTCACCGCCTGCCCCTCTCTGCCCAGCCCACAGACCACCTTCCCCACAGAGGCGTTTTGCGGTCGTCTCTATTCTCACCTCCCTCTCACACTTGACTTAGCCGGTTGGCTCCAGGCCCACTACTCCACCCAAACCAGGCTTAACTCGGCGCCCACCACCTGCAGGTGACAGCTGCTTCCAGGGGACACTCTTCATCCTCTAATGCATGGCTTTTCGGCAGCACTGGCCTCAAATGCCAGTCCCGCCTCCCTCATGCTGCCCCTGCTGCTGGCTCCAGGACGCCCTCCTGCTTTCCTCCTGTTTCTCAGCTGCCCCTGCTTCCTGGCTTCCTTCCTCAACTCGACCTTTCAATGTTGGTGTATGCTTATTCATTGCAAAGAGGAAACAGTAACTTTACAGGGGAGAGGCCTGGCAGGCATCACCTCCACCAAGTGATACGAGTCAACATCCTAATGATGGCACAATAGATATGTGCCTCTTGGTTTTGTTTGTTTGTCTTTTTGGGGGGGGGTTTGGGTTTTCGGGGGGAGACAGAGTCTTTTGCTCTGTCACCCAGGCTAGAGTGCAGTGGCATGATCTCAGCTCACTATGACCTCTGCCTCCTGGGTTCAAGCAATTCTCCTGCCTCAGCCTCCTGAGTAGCTGGGATTATGGGAGCCTGCTACCATGCCCAGCTAATTTTTGTATTTTTAGGAGAGGCACGGTTTCACCATGTTGGCCAGGCTGGTCTCAAACTCCTGACCTCAAGTAATCTGCCCTCCTTGGCCTCCCAAAGTGCTGGGATTGCAGGTGTAAGCCATCGCGCCCAGCCAGATATGTGTCTCTTGATAGGCTGAGTGAGAAGGGCACAGCATCACTTCCCAGGTGTTCCCACCACAATACAGAACCTGAATCTAATCATGAGGAAAACAGACAAACTCAAACCAAAATTCACCTAAAAGAATTGGCCTGTACTTGTCAAAAATGGCAACATCATGGAAGACAATGAAACACTGAATAACCATGCCAGATGAATAGACACTCAGAAGAAAGCCGGGGTTTTATTTTGCTATAAAGGATATTTTTGGGAAAATTGGCAAAGCTACAGACAAAAAAGGTCTACGGCTTAGTTCAAAGTATTGTACCGATGTTAATTTCCCAAGTTTGATCATTGCACTCCAGTTATGAAAGAGAAGGTCCTGTTCTAGGAAATACTGCTTGAGCCCAGGAGATCAAGACCAGCCTGGGCAACGCAGTGAGACTCTGTCACTACCAAAAAAGAAAAAAAAATAGCCAGGCACGGTGGTGTATGCCTGTAATCCCATCTACTCAAGCAGGAAGCTCCCTTGAGTCCAGAAGTTTGATGCTGTGGTGAGCTATGATGGCACTACTGCACTCCAGCCTGGGCAGCAGAGTGAGACCCTGTCTCATTTAAAAAAAAAATTTAAAAAGAGGAAACACTCACTGAAATATTTAGGAATAAAAGAGCATTATGTCTGCAACTTACTTTCAAATGGTTCAGAAAAATAGAGAGAGAGATGGCCGGGCATGGTGGCTCATGCTTGCAATCCCAGCACTTTGGGAGGCTGAGGTGGGCGAATCACATGGTCAGGAGATAGAGACCATCTTGGCTAACACAGTGAAACCCCGTCTCTACTAAAAATACAAAAAATTAGCCGGGCGTGATGGCACGTGCCTGTGGTCCCAGGTACTCGGGAGGCTGAGGCAGGAGAATCGCTTGAACCCGGGAGGCAGAGGTTGCAGTGAGCTGAGATTGCGCCACTGCACTCCAGCCTGGAAACTGAGCGAGACTCAAAAAAAAAGAGCGAGCGAAAAGAATTTAAAATGTGGAAAATAATTAACCTTTGGGAAATCTAGGTGGAGTATGTGGGAAACATTTGTAATCATCATCTTGCCACTTTTATCTGAGTCTGGAATTATGTCAAACATTTTAAGGAAGAGACATTGGTGTCTCAGGGCTCAGTGCTGGGTCTTCCTCTCATTTTGCACCACGCTCCTCTCTCCCGGGCAGTCTCATCTCCTCTGGTTGCTTTAATTCCATTATCGATACCCCAGCAATTCCCAAGTATAACTTCCCCTGGTTAGACCTTCTTAGGAACATTAGGCTCACATATGCAACAGCCTGCACAGTGTCACCTGGGTTTCTCACAAGCACCTCAAAATCAACATGCCCCAAGATTTCCTTGTGAGATACCCCCCAGTCCCTGTCCATCTCAATCCATGACACCACCACCCACCCTTCTAAGTGCCCGAGCCAGAAACCTGGGCTTGTCCTGCACACCTCCCTCATCCTGACTCCCACAGCCAACCAATCACCAAGTCACTTTGGGGAGCCTATAAGTTCCCCAAAAACAGGGTCCTGTGTTTATTCACCTGTGTCCCCAGCCCTCAGCATCAGCATAGTGCCTGACATATGATCTGTGCTTAAGAAATATTTGTTGAATGAATGAATTTGTTGATCAAGGAATGTCACTTCTTTTCATGGAAGCAGAGTCCTGCTTTCTGAGCCCTAGGGACGTGCCGGGTCTGACTCAATGGACTGCCATCTATGATGTGCTGGCTTCTATCAGTAATCTCTTGCTGCATAACAAATTACTTTCAAAATCTAATTGCTGGAAACAGCAATCTCCTTCTGTTGCACACAGTTGCTGTGGGTCAGGAGTTTAAAAGTGACTTTGCTGGGTGGTTCTGGCTCCTCTAAGGAGGTGGCAGGCAGTCAAGATGTCAGTAGAAGTCAGGTGCGGTGGCTCACGCCTGTAATCCCACCACTTTGGGAGGCCAAGGCAGGTGGATTACTTGAGGTTATTAGTTCAAGACCACCCTGACCAATATGGTGAAACCCTGTCTCTACTAAAAATACAAAAATTAGCTGGACGTGGTAGCATGTGCCTGTAATCCCAGCTACTCGGGAGGGTGAGGCAGGAGAATCACTTGAACCCGGGAGGCAGAGGTTGCAGTGAACCAAGATCACACCACTGCACTCCAGCCTGGGCAACAAAGCTAGATTCCATCTTAAAAAAAAAAAAAAAGTAGAGGTTGTATTCATCTGAAGGTTTGGTTAGGGTTGGCAGATCCACTTCCAAGATGGCTCATTCACATGAGTGGTGAGTTGGTGCTGGCTGCTGGCAAGAGGCCTCAGTTCCTCTCCATATCGGCACCTCCACAGGCTACTTAATTATCCTCCTATCATGGTGGCTGCAATCAGAAGAGAGCAAGAGAAAAGCTGCCATATCTTTTCTGACCTCATCTTGGACGTCACTTCATCATTTCTGCAACACCCTATTGGCTGCACAGGTCAGCTGTATTCAATATGAGAGGGAACTACCGAAGGGCATGAATGCCAGAAGGTGAGGCTCACCGAGGGCCATCTCGGAGGCTGGCTACCACAAGGCTTTTCACCGTGCAAGGACAACAGCCAATGGGGCCAGTAGGGGCTGAACTCCAAGCTGTGTATTCTTGTGTAGGGTGGCGTCCCCACTAAAGCTCCACACAGGCTAACAGCAGCCCCGCCAGCTTGCTCCAGCTGTCTCTGGGTTGTCAGTTTTGCCTCTTCTCCAAGGGACTCAGGGCAGTCACGCAGACGGCAGGACCCTGGCATAAAAATCATCATAACCACCAGGTCTTCAGAGTTTATAAAGCTCCGGCACTTCTGTTGGAGGCCATCATCCAAGCACCTCGGTGACTGTACATTTTACGGATGAGGAAAAGGGGACAGAAAGATGAAATGACTTGACTGGGGCCACATAAAAAAAGGCTTGGCAGGACCGGGCTCCTGGCTCCTGGCTCCTGACCCCACATTCTTTCCACTGCCCTGCCCAGTGGCCAGCTCAGACCCACATCCCCTGACATCTACTGCAAGCCTCATTCCCAGCCGTAAGCAGGTATTTCTCACCCTTCTTCTGGGAGTCCCAACCCAGCCCTCAAGCAAATATATTCACAAATTTTTCATCCAGGTGGGGACTGTCCCCTCTCCTTCCAAGAGGCTCTGTCTGGCAGCCGGCTGTCCGCTGGGGCAGCACAGCAAGGGTTAATAGCACGAACTAATATTTAGAAACAGCACAACCCCAGAGGAGTCAGCTGTGGCCAGCTGGTCACAGCCACTGAAGCCACCAGCCTTTGTGAACGTGGTATGGAAGATGAGTGTCTGCTCCTGGAGAGCAAAGGCTCCGAGAGGGTGCTTCACCACCCCCGGCCCTTGTCCTCCCAGCACCGCTTGTGCATGGATCAGAGTCCAGGGCAAAGCCCTCCACTGGCCTCCCTTCCACACCTGGCTCCTGAGGGTGGCAAACATAACTTTTCAGCTCCCGAACTGAAATTGTTGGGACTGGCTGCTCCCGCCCCTCCTGAGCCTGGCTGCCTGTACTTGGAGGAGCCCTGTGTGTGCCTCTGCCAGAAGCAGGATCAGCACCACTCCTAACAGAGGCCCCAGGTCAAAGGCCCAGGCCCAGGGCCCACTGCCGTGGAGCTCTTGGCCACAAAACTGCAGGGCCACTGAGCCAGTGCCTAAAGCCCATGCCCTCTTGCACAGTAGTGGCCTAGGTTCTGTGACCTTCATGGCAGAGGGCCAATTCCCTGAGGGCAGGCCCTGGGCAGCAGGAGCACAGCCCTGCTTAGGCACCACCCCATCTAGGGCACAGGCACACACCATTTACCAGCAAGCTGGCTTTGGCCACAGGCTCCTTGGGTGGGGCCCAGGCAACCAGGGTGCAAAACACCCTGGCCAAGGGTGGGGCCAAACCACAGCCACTGCCCAGAGCGGGGACTCTTAGTCCAAGAACCAAGAAGGGTAGGAGTGACCAGCAGTGCCTGGCCACATGCTTGGCTGAACTCTGCTGGCAGGGAGGTGGGTATTACTGGGCCCTCTGTTGTCTTCTTCTCCGAGAACAATTGGAGAAATGGAGGCAGCACATACCACAGGTCACTGTAGCTTCACAGAAGTTTGAATCTTCTTTCGCCCCTGGGTGGGAACATCCTTCTTCCTTCTTCTAAGTGTGTTCTAAGCCTCCTTCTTTCCTCCTCCCTCCCACCCTGTCCCCTGTCCCATGCTTGGCTGGGGAGGCATGGACACCTTCTGACCCAGCTAGGCAGGCCCCAGGTGAAACTTGGAAAGCTACGGAGATCAGGACTCCAGGGAATCTTTTGAAAGAGAAGTCAACGTGCACGAAGGAGGGCTAGGCGGGCTTGCTGGAGGAAGGTGAGATGTGGCCAGGGAGCTAGGGGCAGTCAGGGATGGCCACCAAGGACGCCTGGCCAAGCAAAGTCATGGCAAAGGTTGGAAGGCAGAAGGGAGAAGGCCCGAGCCAGACCTGAGGATGTCAGAGAGGCCCAGGTCAGCTCTGCTCAGCACTGAGGCTTCAGGGCCTCGGGGGAGCTTGCTGAGGAGCTGGAGAGGGGACAGTTGAGGAGCAGGCATGGCTGGTCCAGCAGCCTTTGTTCCAAGACAGTGGGAGGCAGCCAGGGGTCAGTTTCAAAGGCACACAGGGGCCTCGACTTTCTGCCAGTCTGCCTGGCGTGATGCTGCCCAGCATTGGTCCAGAGTTCCAGCCCTAGGTTCCGGCTGAGCAAAGGCCAGGCCTGTGTGCCCTGGAGCCGCAGCATCCCTTTTTCACTGAGAGCCTCAGTTTCCTCATCTGGAAGCTGGGACACTGTCGGCCAACACATACACTTCCCAATGTTGTCAAGAGAGCAGGTGAATGTTTTGTAAACTGGGAAGCCCCAGCAGAGATGCGCCAGCCAGGTTACTGCCGCTGTGCTGGTTGCCATTATTTTCCAGGCCTGTTTCTCTGCCCAGCTAGCAACAAGGCAGCAGGGGAGGCTCCCAGCTAATCCAGACTTGAATCTCAGCTGTGGGTGGCAGCCTCCTGTCTGGAGGCTCCATAGACATCTGTGTAGGTGGGGAGCAGGGAAGATGGGGAGGGGGAAGGGAAGGGGAGATGGGGCCAGTACGGATCTTCACCCAAATTTTTGATTCATAGAGCAAAAATCCTTCTGTCTTATTTTTTCATTCCTGAAAAGAAAGCTTTTTCCCTCCAAACACAGTCTTCCAAGCAGACTCCCCAACCCCAGCCCCACAGCTGGTCAGTAATTAGCCCCTAATGAGGACCTGGTGTCCTGCTGACTTGAGGAGAAGGAAAAACAAGGGACAGCCAGGTGCGGTGGCTCACGCCTGTAATCCCAGCACTTTGGGAGACTGAGGCGGGCAGATCACGAGGTCACGAATTCAAGAGCAGCTTGGTCAACATGGTGAAACCCCGTCTCTACCAAAAATACAAAAATTAGCCCGGCATGGTGGCACACACCTGTAATCCCAGCTACTCTGGAGGCTGAGGCAGGAGAATCCCTTGAACCCGGGAGGTGGAGGTTGCAGTGAGCCAAGATTGCACCATTACACTCCAGCCTGGGCAACAGGGCCTAGCACAGCCCCTATCCCAGGCCTCCTAGGGCACCTGGATGGAAGCTCTTAGGTTTGCCAAAATCCCTACAGAACAGCAGCAATTGGTTCCTTAGTCAACTACAACAGGCATTTATTGCACACCTACTGTATGGCAGCAGCCTCTGGAGGAGAAAGTTCAAGCTTTACAACAAGGGAGGTGATATGTGTAAAGCTGTATGTAAACCATGAATCACAGGGAATGTGCAGGATGACAGAGGCAGAAGAGAAAGGATAAGCATTTCTTGAGCACCTACTGTATGCCAGGCCCTGGGATAGGGACTTCAGGTACATTGAAGCATTTAATCCTCATTAACCCAATTTTACAAATGAGGAAACTGCCACAGAGAGGTGAGGGGACTTGTTCAAGGTTTGACAGCCAAGTAGAGGAGCTGGGATTCAAACCCAGGTCTCTCTGATTTCAAGACCAATACTCATAACCCCCACACGGACCAGGCACCATTACACCTGAGCACCATACTTAGGGTCAAAGACCTGGCCCTATTTCTCAGCAGTTATGTAGACTAGCTCCAGTCCCTTAATCTCTTTCAGCCTCAGTTTCTTCATCTGCAAAATAGGCCTCAGTTTTGTTGCAAAGTATGAAGTGCTGTACACATTGTGGGACTGTTACTGGTCAAAGGGAGGAGCTGGGAAGAGGGTGTAAGGTGGGGTTGGGCTGGAGATGGGCTGGAGCAGACAGACGGAGGGACCTGCATGGAGAAAGTAAACCAAGGCCTGGTAACATTGGGACTGGACAGAGAACAGGCAGAGCCTCTAGGCTCCGGAAGCTACAATAACATTGTCCTTTCTCCTGTTTGGGACTAGGCTGATGTTGCTGCCTGGAAGGGAGCCAGCAGAAGGGCCCCAGCCTGAAGCTGTTAGGTAGGAGCTAAATCCAGGGCCAGATTTCCCGGAGGCAGCCTCCGGAAGTTGAAACACCCAGATTCAGGGGTCGGGAGGCCTGGGCTTCTGGCCCCAGATTGGATCTACTTTCCACCTGGAGTCTTGTAAGAGCCATTTTCAGCTTGAGCTGCACTTTCATCCTCCATGAAATGGGAGAGGGGATGCTCATCACCCACCTTGCAAGGTTATTTTGAGGCAAATGTCATGGCGGGACTGAGAATTCTTCGCCCTGTGAGGAAATTCAGACATCTCTCCTTTACAGACAGGGAGACTGAGGTGAGGCCCTTCCAGGCAGAGAAGGTCACTGTTGCACCCATGGGCAGTGCCCCACAGGCCCTCGGGCGGTGCCTCTGGAGTCTGGAGAAGTTCCCAGGGGGCCTCTGAGGCAAAGCAGCCCAAAAGCAGCCTGTGGCGGGTGTCTGTCCTTCCTCCTAAGGCTGGAGTATGCCTGTGGATGGGTCTCCTGAACTCCCGCAAAGGCAGAAAGGAGGGAAGTGGGGGCTGGCCCAGCTCATGCCTCCTCCGTGAGGGGGTCTCCCGGGCTTGGCTCTTGGGGCCAGAGTTCAGGGTGTCTGGGCCTCTCTATGACTTTGTTCCCAGTCTTTAGGGTGGGGCTGGGGGCTGGCCCAGCTGTAAGGGCCCCCCTCACCTCTGCCCCGGAGAGGAGCAGCCCCGCACGGGCCCTTTAAGAAGGTTGAGGGTGGGGGCAGGTGGGGGAGCCCAAGCCTGAAACCCGAGCGGGAGCGCGGGTCTGCGCCTGCCCCGCCCCCGGAGTTAAGTGCGCGGACACCCGGAGCCGGCCCGCGCCCAGGAGCAGAGCCGCTGGCTCCACTCAGCTCCCAGCTTCCAGGACGCTGCTGGCTCCTGCAAGTCCTGCCGCCCAGCCCGCCAGGATGCAGTCCGGGCCGCGGCCCCCACCTCCAGCCCCCGCCCTGGCCTTGGCTTTGACCCTGGCTATGTTGGCCAGACTTGCATCCACCGGTGAGTGAGGGTCCTGAGACCCCGACCCAACCTAGCAGAACTAGAGGGGTTCCTCCGGGAGGGAAAAAGTACAGGAGGAGCCAGAAGTGGCCCATAGATCGGGAGTCAAGCAGGCTGCACTTCTCCCACCACTGGCTGGGGTCACCAGGGGTTCAGTCCTGGGGTGGACATGGGACCCCGCTATCTCAGATTATGGGGTTTCTAGCTAGCCAAGGCTGTCCAGTTAGGGGCAGGGGCAGGCGCCCCAGGCATGGATTGTCTAGGGCGTGGCTTTGCCCGTTTGGATTGTCGGAGACACCAGTGGGGCCACCCCAATGCTGGCCAGGCTTTGTTTGCCAGGCAAATTTGGGGTGACTGTTGGGGTCCAAAGGGACCCGGCGACAGTGAGAAGTGGATCCTCCAGCCTCAGATGCCCCGGGCCAGGAACGGGGAGAACAAGGCAGGAAACGAGGAAGGAGCCACCCTGCCTTCCCCTGTGAGGAGCCCCCACACACACCCCTCCAGCCACCCCCCAGCTCTGCCCCTTCTCCCCTCCCTTTGCTCCTGTTCAGATCTGTCTGTCTATCCGCCACCTCCCCTCTTCCTTCTCTCCTCCTCTTCCTCCTCCTGTTGGTGACAGGCAGGACCCCCCACCCACCACCCACTCTCAGCCTCCTAGAGGCAGAGCCGGTGCCCCTCAGATACACTGTGCCCCAGCGGGGGCTTGTCCTACAGATAGCCCTGGACCACCCCCTGCCACACCTCCTCATCCCAGCACTGATGCCTGACCCAGCAGAGGCTGAATGGAAGTTCGCTTTCAGAGAAGTGCTGGGATATATCCCTTCTCTGTCTCGATGCCAGAAACCCCAACATGACAGCATTCTTCCTTCAGCGAAGGCAGCTCTACTTATGCCATAAGAACTGTGGCCTTGGGGCCCATCCATCATCACTACCCATGTGTGATTCAGTGCTTCAGCTACACCTTCGAGATCATTCCCAAGAGCAGCATGGAGCCAAGGAAGGGCCTGAGTCTCCTTCACGAGGGCCCAGGCCACGCCCTTCTCCCCTTCAGATGGAGAAGCCAGCTCTAAAAGAGGGCATCACATGGTTCCCAGAAGGGAAGTGAGTCAAGGGAGGACCCCCCGGGGTGAATCAGGGCTGGATCCCCAGGCTCCCTGTTCCTGCAGGGACCGGATTCCCTGAGATCTCAGGGCCTGAGGGATGGACTGGGCGGCCAGAGAGATGGGAAGGGAGCATCCAAGGTGTCCACGGCAGTCAGCTCATCCAGGCCCCAGCCTCCAGCCAAGGAGGGATTCCAGTACCCCCACCTCCTTGCGCTTCAACTGAGAGCCATTCTCAAATACCTTCTTAGCCCTGACAGCATGCAGGCATGGTGCTAGGCTCTCAGGGGCACAGGATATTGAGAGACTGAACTGAGACTCATTCAGGAGGCAGAAAGGCAAATAAAATCTCAAACAGCAAAGATCTGGATGAAAAGTACAGAGGGGAGAAAATCAGGGGCAAGCTGGGGTGGGACACAGGTGGTCCTCGAACCAAGCCTTGGTGGATGGGAAGGGAGTCAGTCCTCCAGGCAGGGGCACTGACTCAGAGCCACGGAGGTGGGTGTAAGCAGAGGGGTGTTGAGATAGGAAGGCCAGCAGCCTGACTGGGAGGCATATTTCATGCACAGGCCAGGGAGAACTACTGGGCTGGGGCACGGAAGCCTTAAATGGCAAAATGAAGCCCACGGCCTTATGCCCTATTGCAGAGGAGATGCCACCAGGGTTTTAGGGCAAGAAAGCAGCATGGTGCTGTGGGGTTTTATAAAGTTACACCACCCCCTGCCTTTAGGAGGACTCAGAAATGAGGAGGGGGTGGGAGAGCTCCTGTCCAGCAGCCCATCTCTGTCACCACTCCTGGTCCAGCTCCCTGTCCTGATTTCTGCAGTAGGGGCAGCTCCTGCCTGAGGAAGGCATCCCTCTCACCCCTCCCGGATGCCCCTGGCTGCAAAGGCCCTTGTCCTCCCGTATCCAAGTGAAGCATGCTGGGAGGCTCTCCCTCCACTCATCAACATTTGAGGCATCTGGGTCAGGGGGCCTGGCAGTCAGCATCCTAGAGGCCATCTGGACCAATCTTCCACTTGTATAGAGAGGGAAACTGAGGCCCCAGAGAGGAAGAAAAGTACTCTGAGTTCCACCAAGAACCCCAGCAGCCCAGGAAGAGCCCCCAGCCCTGCTTTGAGGGTGCTCCCAGCCTGCGTGGGGGTCTGGGTTTGGGCCACTGTGACAGTGTGGATGACAGATGCGGTGTCCAGCTCCTTCTGAGCTGTGTGGGAGGCCCCAGCAGAGAGCCAGGCATCAGGGGAGACTGGATTTGAGCCGATACTGGAAGGACAGGCAGAGACGGAAGGAGATGACATTCTAGTCGGGGGGTCACAGTGAGCACAGGGCAGGCAGGGATGGTGGCTCCCACACCTCTTCCCTGGCATCGCTGACTTTGAAAGGCAGAATGTGAGGGGTTGAAATGGGACCCAGGTGGGGGAGTACCTGGCAGGGGGGGCTTGTGTGTACCTGGGTGGGAACTCGGAATTGATGGGGGTATCTTAGCATGCAGGGCCGCAGGGACACCAGGTACAACAAATTGAAGCAGAGTAGATCCTGCTGCCTCTGAGGATGGCTTGAGAGGACCAATGGTGCTCGGGACAGGCACTAAGCCTTGTGTGCCGCCCCAGGCCTCTGGAGCAGGCCGGGGCCCAGTGGCCAGCGCCCTTGGCCCAGCCCACCCGGACTCGAGAAAAACTGTTCTAGAGCCAAGTGTAACGGAGCCTCCCTCCCTACGCCTGCCCGCCCAGGCAGGACAAGAAGGGCCTTTTAGTGCTGCCCGCCTTGGGGGACTGGGGTGGGCCACGCCAGGTGGGCCAGGCGGCTGTTGATGATGGCAGGAGGGGAGTGGGGGGTGTGTGGAGCTCATGGAGGAAGTGTATAGGCTATGTCTGGGAACTGGGCGTGCTGCCCAGGAGAGGCGGGCAGGGGAGGGGGAGTTGGAAATAGCCCTGATGTCCACACTTACTGGCGCACACAGATGTGGGCACACACACGTGCACATGGCCACTCTCACAGACCTGGACAAGGTGGCTGGGACCAGGAGCCCGGGACAGAGGCTACTGCCTCTGTCTCCAAGTTCCCTACCTTAACGACCTGGGCCAGTGGCGCTTACAGGGAAGGAAGTGAGCACAGGATGGGGACAGGGGTGCCACCCTGAGCTGTGTCCTCTATTCAAGGCCAGGAGCAAATGAACAAGAGGTCTGTGGTCTGGGACTGGAACCTGGTCCCTCCCTGGTCCCTCTGCTCCTTCGCTGCCTTTCCCCCTGACTCCCGCCCCATCTAGCTGTCCTCTTGCCTCCAACGTGCCCTCCTCCCCAGCATATGTCAGTTCAATAGAGCCTTCTAGAGCTAAGACTCTTCCTCCAGCTGCAGGCTTAGGGCAGGTTTCAAATTTACTATATTACCATTCCTACTGAGTTTGTATGAGGAGTTTTTGAAGGAACTGAATTTGTATGAACAATTTTGTGCTTGGCTCCTCCGTGGGGCAAGGGTTCCTAGCTCTCTCCGCTTCTCTGGAGGGTCCGTAACTCCAAACGGGAGAGGATAGAGCTGTCTTATTGCTGCGTTCTTACCTCCAGGGAAACCCCATAGTGTGCACTAACCATGTTGTTAGCCCTGCAGCCCCACAGCAGCCCTGCAGGTCAGGAAACAGTCACTGCAGCCTCAACCTCCCAAGCTCAAGCGATCTCCCCACCTCAGCCTCCTGAGTAGCTGGGACCTCAGGCATGTGCCACTACACCAGGGTAATTATCTTTTGTAGAGATAAGGTCTCGTTCTCACTATGTTGCCCAGGCTGGTCTCAAACTCCTGGGCTCAAGCAAGCCTCCCACCTGGGCCTCCCAAAGTGCTGGGATTACAGGTGTGAGCCACCATATCTGTCCAACATTCCCATTTTACAGATAAGAAAACTGAGGCTCAGAGAAAAGCAGGGACTGCCTCAGGTCTCTCTCTGGGCACACAGGCCGTGGTGTTCTCACTTACCCCAACAGCAGTGAGCTTCCTCACATCAGGCCAGGTGGACAGCCACTCATCAGTTGGCTCAGGCCTCATTACGGGAAAGAGAGAGGTCTGCGGGGACAGGCAGCTCCCTGAGGACTCCAGATGTTTGTTCCTGTCTCCCCATCCCCCACCAGCCAGCGTTTTCTCCCTCTCCAAACCCTCCCCACTTTCTCACAGCCTAAGCAAATCCCCTTCAAAAAAGTCCCCACCAGAAGCTGGGGTTGCCAATGAAGCCACATTTGTCTCTGATGTAGGGTCATAGCTGTAGGGCTGCCATCAAAGTGGCCTGGTGACAGGGGTGGGCCCCGTCAGGAACAGTGCCTGTCCTGTTGAGCATTCCTGCCTCTCGCTCAGCTCCTCCCCACGCCCATGCCGCTCCCAGCCTGTGGAGGAGCCCGCCGGCTCTGCCAGCCTTGGCGTGCGTTAGTCAGGCCTCCAGCCATCGCTCCTGCTTCAACACTTCAGCGTGTGGATCTCCCGTGGCCTAAGTTTGAGATGTGTCAGTGAGGCTGTCTCCCTTCCCGGAACTTACTGCAGAAACCCCTGACCCCAGACCAGCCCCCAGTGGATCCTGGGGAAACCCGGGCTCAGAGAGAAAAGCCTCCTTGTTCAGAGTCACACAGTGAGTCCTCAGCAGATTAGGGGGTGGGCTCTCTACTCTTTCTCCCTGGTTTGGGTGGTAGCTTCACCCTCAGGACCAGCAGCTCCCCGTGAGCACAAATCCCACCTGCTTTGCTCAGGGGTCTCCCGCATTGTAGGGCTCACAGCCTGGCCCCCAGAGGGGTGTAGAGATCACTGAGCCAACCAGGGATTTGCCAGCTGTGCTCCAACACACCCCAGGGCTTTCCAGCTGAGCCAGCTGGGAGGCGGCTGAGCTTGGGAATATGGGATGCTTGCCCCACCCCAATTCATGCAGAGCCGCATGAATTCTTGGGTTCCATGAAGATTGGTAGTAAGGGCCCTTGGAAGATGTCCTTCCCCGAGTCTGGGAGCCTGGAGGCTGGGAGCAGAAGGCGGTCTCAGCCTCCCCACAGCAGGCCTGGGGCTGTGTGGCCTTTCCTGCCCCAGCTTCCTGCTCCTGCCCCTGCCTGCTGGCCCTCCCGCCACACTGGCTGAGTGTCCCTTATCTGAAACGCTGGGGACCTGAAGTGTTTCAGATTTAGGAATTTTTTGGCTTTTGGAATATTTGTTATATATAATGAGATATTTTGAAGATGGGACCCAAGTCTAAACATGAAATTGATTTATGTTTCATATACACCTTATATACATAGGCTGAAGGCAACATTATAGACTTTTATAAAAGAATTTTTTGTCTGAGAGAAATTTATGTTAAGTTCTTATGTGGGGAGGTCAGGCGTGGTGGCTCACGCCTATAATCCCAACACTTTGGAAGGCTGAGGTGGGTGGGTCACCTGAGCTCAGGAGTTCGAGACCAGCCTGGTCAACATGGTGAAACCCTGTCTCTACTAAAAAATACAAAAATTAGCTGGGTGTGCTGGCGGTGCCTGTAATCCCAGCTACTCAAGAGACTGAGGCATGAGAATCACTTGAACCTGGGAGACAGATGTTACAGTGAGTTAAGATTGCATCACTGCACTCCAGCCTGGGCAGCAGGGTGAGTGAGGGTTCATCTAAAAAAAAAAGTTCTTATGTGTGGGATTTTCCACTGGTGGCATCCTATTGGCACTCAAAAATTTAAGGGCATTTGGATTTTGAATTTTCAGATTAGGGATGTTCAACTGTGTTACACTATGTCTTTCTCTCCTCAAATATGTCATCCTTCCTGGTCAAGGTGATCCTGTGTCCCACGGACTGGCTGATCAGATAGAACTAGGCCATCAGATAATAACCCATAACGGCTGGCACCCTTCCACTTCTGCTCAAGCTGCTCCATGCAACCGGCCTTCCCTTTCCTCATCCTCCAAGGCTCAGCTCCAATATCGCCACCCCCAGGAGCCTGTTCTAACCACAGATTGCTCTGAGACCCATGACCTGGGCTGTGCCTCTCCTGGGGCCCTGCCCTCCATCTCTGTGGGGTTATAGGCCTTTCTTCCCCTACCCTCACCTGGCCTCTGTCCCTGGTCCATGACCTTCTTCAGCCTGACACCCAGTGTCTCTACTAAAAATACAAAAATTAGCTGGGCGTGCTGGCGATGCCTGTAATCCCAGCTACTCGAGAGACTGAGGCATGAGAATCACTTGAACCTGGGAGGCAGATGTTACAGTGAGCTAAGATCGCATCACTGCACTCCAGCCTGGGCGACAGAGTGAGTGAGGGTTCATCTAAAAAAAAAAGTTCTTATGTGTGTGCATACACACACACGCTTACACACACACTCACACACACACACTGTCACACTCACACAACACTCACACTCATACACTCACACACACACTCACACACACACACACTCACACACACTCACACACTGTCACACACACACTCACACACACACTCACACACACTCTCACACACACTCACACACTCACACTCACACACACACACACTCTCACACACACACACAGTGTTGCTCAGCAGGCAAGGAGTGTCCCACCCCTGAGCCAGCAGCCCCAGGGAAAACCCCCAACTCAGGACACAGTGCCTCGTCCCACCGCCAGGGCAGGCCCTCTGGCCTGGGCCAGTCCACTCTCTGGGGAGATAGAGGGGGCTGGGGAGAGGAGACCAACTTCCGTTCCCACCTAAGAGCAGCCCCTTCCCCCACCCACATTTCAGGAAGGGGCAGCTATAAATACCAGTAGGACCAGGACACTGATTCCCACGACACCCGCTTCTCCCTGCCCCTTCCCTGTGCACAGCGGCTGGGGCCAGACCAGCTCTCCTGCAGCTGGAGGCCACCCAGGCAGGCCTGAGGCCTAGCCACACACACACATACACATAGAGACAGACACATACACACAGACATACACACACACACACACACACAGAGACACAGACACAGAGACATAGACACACGCAAACACACATACACACACAGACACACACACAGATACATAGAGACACAGACACATACACACACAGACACACACACAGATACATAGAGACACACACACATACACAGAGACACACACATAGAGATACAGACACATATGCACACACACACTCAGAGACATAGACACACACACACAGAGACATACATAGACACAGACACGCACATACATAGACACACAGACACTCATACGCACACACACTTGCACACGGACACACACACAGACATACACAGACATGCACACAGACACGTACACAGAGACATAGACACACA
>NW_012123930.1:0-1477 GCF_000951035.1 Colobus angolensis palliatus | reverse complement strand
AAAAAAAAAACAAAATTAGCTGGGCATGGTGGCACATGCCTGTGATCCCAGCTACTCCAGAGACTGAGGCAGGAGAATCACTTGAACCCTGGAGGCAGAGGTTGCAGTGAGCTGAGATGGCGCCACTGCACTCCAGCCTGGACGACAAGAGTAAAACTCCCATCTAAAAAAAAAATAATAATTGTAGAGATGGAGTCTTGCTTTATTGCCCCTGCTGGTCTCCAACTCCTGGGCTCAAGCAATTCTCCCACCTCAGCCTCCCAAGGTGCTGAGATTACAGGCATGAACCACCACACCTGGCTAATTTTTGTATTTTTAGTAGAGACAGGGTTTCACCATGTTGCCCAGGCTGGTCTCAAACTCCTAGCCTCAGGTGATCTGCCCACCTCGGCCTCCCAAAGTGCTGGGAATATAAAGGCATGAGCAACCCTCCCCACCCTACCCCTGCCAGGCTTGTTTTTTAAACAGAGACTTTACCTGTGATTATTAGACCTAAAACCAGTATACCTTTATCTTTTCCAAGTTCCCTCTTTCCCCTCCATGTTACATTTTAAGAATCTATTTTTAGTGATGACTTTCAACATTGGCCTTTTGAGCCGTCACCAAGTATGCATTACAGTTTCCACAAACACTTTTCCCATTTGATGTAGTAAATTCTTTCAAAATGGTTTTTAGGTAATGGTTATGTATATCACTTAAATTTTTCCAAATAAATGCTGGTTATAATTGTTAAATGTTTATAGTTTTGTTTTGTTGTTGTTTTTTTTTAATACAAGGTCTTGCTGTGTCACCAAGCTAGAGCACAGTGGCATGATCTTAGCTCACTGCAACCTCAATGTCCTGGGCACAGGTGATCTTCCCACTTCACCCTCCCAATGTGCTGGGATTATAGGCACGTACCACCATGCCCAGCTAATCAGAAAAGAAAAATATTTGTACAGGCCGGGTGTGGTGATTCATGTCTGTAATATCAGCATTTTGGGAGGCCGAGGCAGGCGGATCACTTGAGGTCAGGAGTTCATGACCAGCCTGGCCAACATGGTGAAACCCCATCTCTACTAAAAAAAAAAAAAAAAAGTAGCCAGGGGTGGTAGCACACACCTGTAGTCTCAGCTATTTAGGAGGCTTAAGGCACGAGAATCATTTGAACTCGAGAGGCAGAGGCTGCAGTGAGCCGGGATCACACTCCAGCCTGGGCAACAGAGTGAGACTTCGTCTCAAAAAAAAAAAGTAGCCAGGGGTGGTAGCACACACCTGTAGTCTCAGCTATTTAGGAGGCTTAAGGCACGAGAATCATTTGAACTCAAGAGGCAGAGGCAGAGGCTTCAGTGAGCCGGGATCACACTCCAGCCTGGGCAACAGAGTGAGACTTCGTCTCAAAAAAAAAAAAAAAAAGTAGCCAGGGGTGGTAGCACACACCTGTAGTCTCAGCTATTTAGGAGGCTTAAGGCACGAGAATCATTTGAACTCGAGAGGC
>NW_012123929.1:0-1027 GCF_000951035.1 Colobus angolensis palliatus | reverse complement strand
GGTGGATCACCTGAGGTCAGGAGTTTGAGACCAGCCTGGCCAACATGGCAAAACCCCGTCTCTACTAAAAATACAGAAATTAGCCAGGAGTTGTGGTATGCGCCTGTAATTCCAGCTACTCTGGAGGCTGAGGCAGGAGAATCGCTTGAATCTTAGAGGCGGAGGTTGCAGTGAACCAAGATCGCGCCAGTGCACTCCAGCCTGGGCGGAGAGCGAGACGCCACCTCAAAAAAATAAAAACCCCAAAACCAAAAAAACAAAGCAAAACTAAAAAAGAGACAGGGTCTCACTGTGTTGCCCAGGCTGGTCTCAAACTCCTGGGCTCAAGGGATTCCCCTGCCTCAGCCGCCTAAAGTGCTGGGATTATAGGCGTGACCCACCCCGTCCGGCCTGGTTGGAGGTTTTAATTGATCTTCCCAAAGAACCAGCTTTTGCTTTTTCTCTGTTGTTTTTCTGTTTCATTTATTTCCACATTAATCTTTATTGTTTTCTGTTTTCTTGGGCTTGTTCTTTTTCTTGCTTCCTGACGTAGAAGCTGAGATCATTGATTTGAGACCTTTCTTTTTTTCTGATACGAGCGTTTAGCTCCATAAATGTCTCCCTAAGTACTGCTTTTGTGGCATCCCACAAATTCTGATATGTTATATTGCATTCATTTCAAAATGCTATCTAATTTGCCTTTTGGTTTTTTAGAAATGTTATATAGTTTCCAAATAGTTGGGAAATTTCTAGACATCTTTCAGTTGTTGATCTGCTTTCTCTGTAGGTAATATATAGCTGGGCCTTGCTTTATTACCCAGTTGACAGTGTCTGCTCTTTGTTCTTTGTTACATTTTCCTCCTCTTCTGCTTTCTTTTAATTAATTAATTGAACATTTCTTTTTTTTTTTTTACATAAGTTCTCACTATGCCCCATAATTAAAGATTTCTTAGGATTTTATTTTTATTTATTTATTTATTTATTTATTTATTTTGAGACGGAGTCTCGCTCTGTCGCCCGGGCTGGAGTGCAGTGGCCGGATCTCAGC
>NW_012123928.1:0-1161 GCF_000951035.1 Colobus angolensis palliatus | reverse complement strand
GGTAAGCAAATGAAGGTTCATTATCCTAATCTTTCCACTTTTGTAGAGAGAAAATAGTATGTTTAAAAAGCTCAACACCTTTGGGAGGCTGAGGCAGGTGGATCACCTGAGGTCAGGAGTTCGAGACTATTCTGACCAACATGGAGAAACCTTGTCTCTAGTAAAAACACACAAAATAAGCCAGGTGTGGTGGCAGATGCCTGTAATCCCAGTTACTCGGGAGGCTGAGGCAAGAGAATCGCTTGAAACTGGGAGGCGGAGGTTGCAGTCAGCTGAAATCGAGCCATTGCACTCCAGCCTGGGCAACAAGAGTGAAACTCTGTCTCAAAAAAAAAAAAAAAAAAAGCTCAAAACCAGAAAGTTTAAAAAGGAAATAGATGTTAAAGTAAATAGCAGCCCTGAAACCGATCAGCCAAAGTGCTGTGATTATAGGCGTGAGCCACCACATGTGGCTACCTGGTTGGAAACCAAAGCGGTGCACCCAGGCCCCTGAGAGGTGCTTATATCCTGTGCTCAAACTAGCTCTAGAGCCAGGACCCAGAAAGGCCAGTGAGGGAGGTGAGGCTCAGCTCTGGATTTGCAAATTCCTAGACATGTGAGGTGGAGGTTCTGTGGGCTATGCAGGTCCCTGTGTGATGGACAGCAACAGGTGGCTAATGAATGGGTAAGGGGGAATCTTCTGAGGTCATAACTGAATAAGTATTTGTGGAAATGAGTGGATGGGGGAACCTGTTTGGGAAGTGAATGAAGGACAATGAGGGGAGTAATTGGGCCTCTTTGGCTCTTGATTTGTTTTATCTGCTTCTCCTCATTAAAGAGGACAGGGAGGTTGTCTGCTTTGTTTATTCACTGCTACACTGCGCCACCACACCCAGCTAATTTTGTATTTTTAGTAGTGTTCAGATCCAGTGTCTACTAATGCTAAATAAATATACGTTGACTGCATGAATTCTAATAAGGCTAAGTAAAATATTCACTACACCAGCCCTGTAAGCAAACTGTGCTTACAAATAACACAGTTCTTTGAATTAAAATAACTTATTTTAAAAATCACTGGCTGGGGTTGGTGGCTCACACCTGTAATCCCAGCACTTTGGGAGGCTGAGGTGGGTGGATCACTTGAGGTCAGGAGTTTGAGACCAGCCTGGCCAACATGGTGAA
>NW_012123927.1:0-1527 GCF_000951035.1 Colobus angolensis palliatus | reverse complement strand
GGAGGCTGAGGCAGGAGAATGGCGTAAACCCAGGAGGCGGAGCTTGCAGTGAGCTGAGATCCGGCCACCGCACTCCAGCCCGGGTGACAGAGCAAGACTCCGCCTCAAAAACTATGTATTGAGGCCAGCTATGGCGGCTCAAGCCTGTAATCCCAGCACTTTCGGAGGCCAAGGTGGGCAGATCATCTGAGGTCGGAAGTTGCAGACCAGGCTGACCAAGATGGAGAAACCCTGTCTCTACTAAAAATACAAAATTAGCCGGGCGTCGTGGCACATGCTTGTAATCCCAGCTACTCGGGAGGCTGAGGCAGGAGAATAGCTTAAACCCGGGAGGCAGAGGTTGCAGTGAGCCAAGATTGCACCACTGCACTCAGGCCTGGGCAAAAAGAGCGAAACTCTGTCTCAAAACAAACAAACAAACAAACACACAAAACTTGAGAGGCCAAGGCAGCAGATCACTTGAGGTCAGGAGTTCAAGACCTGCCTGGTCAACATGGTGAAAACCTTCTCTCTACTAAAAATACAAAAAATTAGCAGGTCATGGCAATGGGTACCTGTAATCCCGGCTACTCAGGAGGCTGAGGCAGGAGAAGCCTCCTGAACCAGGGAGGGGGAGGTTACAATGACCTGAGATCGAGCTCAAAAAATAAAACAAAAACCAAAAAAACCCTATGTATTACTTATAGACCAGAACCTTTAATTAGAAGCAGTTAACAGGAAAAGGAGAGGATGGCAAAAAGCCAGAATACTTGTCAAAATGCATCCTTCATCACAAGCCATGCTTCTTCCTACCGTTCCAGTAACTCTTCCTTCAATCTACTTGAATGATTAGTTCAAGAAATAAATTGAAGACTAAAAATTCTCTAGATTGTACTATAAGGCAACTAATCCAGGAAAATCTCTAACATGGCTGAGACGCAAACGGCCTTATTTAATAAACACTGGAGGGTAAAAACATCTGGAAACATGCTGGGCGTGGTGGCTCACGCTTGTAATCCCAGCACTTTGGGAGGCTGAGATGGGTGGATCACTTGAGGTCAGGAGTTCGAGGCCAGCCTGGTGACTACGGAGAAACCCCATCTCTACAAAAAATACAAAAATTACCTGGGCGCGGTGGCGCATACCTATAGTCCCAGCTACTCAGGAGGCTGAGGCAGGAGAATCGCTTGAACCCGGGAGGCAGAGGTTGCAAGTGAGCCACAATCGCACCACTGCACTTCAGCAGCCTGGGCAACAGAGCAAGATTCTAAAAAAAAACACGCCTGGAAATAAAGACCTAGGTTTAAAAGAACGTATTGGGGCCGGCCGCAGTGGCTCACGCCTGTAATCCCAGCACTTTGGAAGGCCGAGGCAGGTGGATCACGAGGGCAGGCATTCGAGACCAGCGTGGCCAACACAGTGAAATCTGGTCTCTACTAAAAATACAAAAATTAGCTGGGCGTGGCGGCATATGCCTGTAATCCCAGCTACCTGCGAGGCTGAGGCAGGAGAATTGCTTCAACTTGGGAGGCGGAGGTTGCAGTGAGC
>NW_012123926.1:0-1109 GCF_000951035.1 Colobus angolensis palliatus | reverse complement strand
AATGGTCTCGATCTCCTGACCTCGTGATCCGCCCGTCTCGGCCTCCCAAAGTGCTGGGATTACAGGCTTGAGCCACCGCGCCCGGCACTTTTACATTTTCATAATAAAAAATTTAAAAGATCACATCATTTAAAAATATGCATAAAGACTAAAAGGAATTAAAACAAAAATTGTGTCATTGGCTATGTTAGGACGATGAGGATGATGAGTGATTCCCTCCCTCCCTTTTCCCTCTAATGGAAATGTTCTGCAACGTGCCAATGCTGATTTTATAATGGAAAAATAATGTGTAAACTTAAAAAAGAACAGAGCTTGGCAGACTGGCCATAGATAAAAGGTGTTTGAAGAGTTTTGTGTGTTCATCATGGAAAGAGTAAAAGACACAGGTGAAATGCTGAACAGGAAAGGTGAGCCTGGAGCAAATCTCTGTCCCTGTAGTCAAACTCTGCTTTTTTTTTTTGAGACGAAGTCTTGCACTGTTGCCTGGGCTGGAGTACAGTGGTGCATCTCAGCTCACTGCAAGCTCCACCTCATGGGTTCAGGTGAATCTCCTGTCTCAGCCTCCCGAGTAGCTGGGATTACAGGTGCCCGCCACCACACCCAGCTAATTTTTTGTATTTTTAGTAGAGATGGGGTTTTACCATATTGGCCAGGCTGGTCTTGAACTCCTGACCTCGTGATTTGCCTGCCTCGGCCTCCCAAAGTGCTGGCATTACAGGCACGAGTCACTGTGCCCGGCTGCTTTTTTGAGTCTTAGGGTGAGTTGCTGCTACCTCCAAATAATTTTAAGCCTAGACACAATGATTTGGCATGCAAACATCTTACATAGGGTGTTGCTTCAGAAGGGAGGGCAAAATGAGGGTTAAGTTGTAAGCTTTACATTCAATTCTCTATGTGTAAAATGACATCTAAGTATCCAGGAAGAGTAAATAAACTCTGAAGTTTAGCAGTTCACAGCTCAGTGGAAGGGTGAACTCACTTCCTCTTTTTTTTTTTTTTTTTTTTAAAAAGTCTCACTCTTTCCCCCCGGCTGGGGTGCAGTGGCACAATCTCTGCTCACTGCAACCTCCGCCTCCTGTCTCAGCCTCCCAAGTAGCTGGGATTACAGG
>NW_012123925.1:0-1834 GCF_000951035.1 Colobus angolensis palliatus | reverse complement strand
TTTGATCCAGCAATCCCACTACTCGGTATCTACACACAAAAAAAGAAATCATTATATTAAAAAGACACATGAACACACATATTTATAGCAGCACAATTTGCAACTGTAAAAATACAGAACCAGCCTAAATGCCTATCATCCAATAAGTGGATAAAGAAATGTGATATGTATGTGTGCGTATATATCACTATATATATCCATATATACATACACACATACACAAACAATGGCATACTACTCAGTCAAAAAAGGAACAAAATATTGGCATTTGAAGCAACCTGGATGAAGTTGGAGACAATTATTCTAAGTGAAGTAACTCAGGAATGAAAAACCAAATATTGTATGTTCTCACTCATAGTGGAAGCTAAGCTCTTATGCAAAGGCGTAAGAATTATACACAGGACTCTGGGGACTCAGGTGGAAGGGTGGGAGGTGGGTGAGAGATGAAAGATCACACATTGGATACAGTGTACACTACTCAGGAGATGGGTGCACCAAAATCTCAGAAATTACGACTAAACAACTTATCCATGTAACTGAACACAACCTGTACTCCCAAAACTATTAAAATAATAATAATAAAAAACCAAAAAAAAAAACCACCCCCATAACATTAAGTTCGTATGCTTTGGCCTTTCTTAAAGAAAGGTTCTCACTCTGTTACTTAGAATGGAGCACAATAGTTTCATCATGGATCACTGCAGCCTCAACTTTCTGGACTTGGGCAGTCCTCCTAACTCAGCCTCCTGAATAGCTGGTATTACAGGTGCAGGCAACCATGCCCAGCTAATTCTTGTATTTTTTGTAGACATGGGATTTTGTCACGTTGCCCCAGCTGGTCTTGAATTCTTGGGCTTAAACACCCTTTCTGTCTTGGTCTCCCAAAGTGCTGGAATTACAAGCCTGAGACACCATGCCTGACCAGAATCTTATTTTTATATAATATAAAAAAGCTAAATATATTTAGGCCAGTTATTTTTAAAAATTTAAAAAACATATTTTATTTAAAATATAAAATAAATTTTGTCTACAAATACTGAAACGAACAGTTCAAAATTGCTTCCTAGGAATCTCACTAAAAGTTAGGTTATTAGGAGTTAATGAGGCTCACGCCTGTAATCCCAGCACTTTGGGAGGCTGAGGCGGGAGGATTACGAGATCAGGAGATGGAGACCATCCTGGCTAACACAGTGAAACCCCGTCTCTACTAACAATACTAAAATTAGCCGGGCATGGTGGTACACGCCTGTAGTCCCAGCTACTCTGGAGGCTGAGGCAGGAGAATCGCTTGAACCTAGGAGGCAGAGGTTGCAGTGAGCTGAGATCCCACCACTGCACTCCAGCCTGGGTGACAGAGCTAGACTCCATCTTAAAAAAAAAGAGTTCATGTAATTATATATAAATTACATTATAAATTAACTAGATGTATGAAAAACAATTCTGCATAGAGTGTAGAAACGAAAGCAAAAAACTGCTTTTGATGAAGGAAGTTAAAAACATTTAGTGTAGTTTGAAATTACTTGATTGTGTCAAATTGAAAAAATAAAATAGTAGATAAAAATAAAATATAAAATGTTTAAACGATTAATTATAAGAGATTGTAACATATTTATGGAAATCTAGATTGGCTAAAAATAACAAATTTGATGAATTTATTTGTAAGGTTTTATTAAAATTAGCTTTATCATTGATAGTACATTAATACATTAATAAAAAATAATGATTTTTTCTTGAACACAAATTTTATGTATTATTAGACCCCTAACTTTTTTTTGCTTTTTTTTTTTGAGACAGAGTTTCACTCTGTCGCCCAGGCTGGAGTGCAGTGGCGTGA
>NW_012123924.1:0-1365 GCF_000951035.1 Colobus angolensis palliatus | reverse complement strand
GCCGAAGCAGGAGAATCGCTTGAACCCGGGAGGCAAAGGTTGCAGTGAGCCAAGATTGCACCACTGCACTCCAGCCTGAGTGACAGAGCAAGACCTGAGGTCAAGGGTTCAAGACCAGCCTGGCTAACATGGTGAAACCCCATCTCTACTAAAAATACAAAAATTAGCCAGGCGTGGTGCCATGTGCTTGCAGTCCCAGCTACTTGGGAGGCCGAAGCAGGAGAATCGCTTGAACCCGGGAGGCAAAGGTTGCAGTGAGCCAAGATTGCACCACTGCACTCCAGCCTGAGTGACAGAGCAAGACCCTGTCAAAAAAAAAAAAAAAGAAAAAGAAAATTAAGAAAACAAAACAATCCTATTTACTATAGTATCAAATAGGATAAAATGTTTAAAATAAACTTAACCAAGGAGGTAAAAGCCTCACACACTAAAAACTCCAAAACATAGCTACAAGAAATTAAAGAAGATACAAATAAATAGAAGGACAGCCCATGCTGATGAATTAGAGGACTTAATGTTGTAAAAATGTCCATACTACTCAAAGGAATCTACAGATTAAATGCAATCCCTATCAAAATCCCAATGGCATTCTTTGCAGAGAAAAGCCCATCCTAAAATTTACATGGGATCTCAAAGAATACTGAAAAGCTAAAACAATATATATATAAAAAAAAAAAAACAGCAATTGGGGGCCACAAATTTGCTGATTAGTAAACAAGATGGTGTGGTATTGGCTTAAAAATAGATATATAGACCAATGAAACAGAATAATAAACCCTTGCATATATGGCCAAGTGATTTGATTCTTTCTTTCTTTCTTTCTTTCTTTCTTTCTTTTTTTCTTGAGACAAGGTCTCTCTCCCTGTCCGTCACCCAGGCTGGAGTGCAGTGGCACCATCACGGCTCACTGCAGCCTCCATCTCCTGGGCTCAAGTGATCCTCCCACCTCAGCTTCTCAAGTAGCTGGGACCACAGGTGTGTGCCTCCACACCCGGCTAATTACTGTATTTTTTGAAGAGATGGGTTTTCACCGTGTTGCCGAGGCTGTTCTTGAACTCCTGAGCTCATATGATCAACCCACCTCAGTCTCTCAAAGTGCTGGGATTACGGGCATGAGCCACTGCACCTGCCCAGTGGTCAAATGATTTTCGACAAGGATTCCAAAACTACACAATGAGAAAGGAAGTTTTCTTCAATAAATTGTGTTAGAAGTACTAGATATCCGCATGTAAAAGAAAGAAGTTGGACCCTTATCTGACACCACATACAAAAATTAACTCAAAGCAGATTAAAAAACTAAACATAAGACATAAAACTGGCCGGGCGCGGTGGCTCAAGCCTGTAATCCCAGCACTTTGGGAGGCC
>NW_012123923.1:0-1834 GCF_000951035.1 Colobus angolensis palliatus | reverse complement strand
TTATAGGGTTAGTAAGTAGAAAATTTTCGGATGCTTAACGGTCACTATATCAGTTTTATATTGCCATAGTAATGCTCTGTGACAAAATAACCACAAAACACTGGTAGCATAAAACCATAGACATTTATTTTTGCTTATACATCTTTGACCTGAGCTGCATTCTATGGGGCTTACTTACTTGTCTGTAGTCAGCTGAAGTCAGTGGCTTGGCAATTTCCCTGATTATGCTCAGCCTCTCTTGCATATCTGAGGCCTCCCTGGGACAACTGCCCACCAGGCTGTCATCCTCTAACAGATCACCTTGGGCACATTATTATGATGAAAACAAGGAGCAAGTGCTTGTCAGCCTTATGCTTGCATCACATTTGCTAACATCTATTTGTCTAGGCAAGTGAACGTTGCTGAACCCAGAGTCAACCCACATCCCCATTGGAAGGAGTGAAGATTTGGGGTTATCAGTGCAATCATCATTATACCTCAGTGTGGCGGCTTAATTATCTGATAAATAAGCATGACTGAAAATGATACACGCAGGTTGAAGATACCTTAATGTGTATTATATTCCTATGATTCCTTTTGAGAAAGTAATAAACTTGCTGTCCATGTTGTCAGAAGGGAAAACGGGACTAAGAGTGACTAGAATCAGTTTAGCTGACATTTTCATACATGCTTTTTAATTTAAGCCCAACAAAAACAGAACTTTTTTTTTTTTTTGGAGACAGAGTCTCGCTTTGTTGCCCAAGCTGGAGTGTAGTGGTGTGATCTTGGCTCACGCAACCTCTGCCTCCTAGGTTCAAGTGATTCTCCTACCTCAACTTCCTGAGTAGATGGGACTACAGGCGCATACCACCATGCCTGGCTAATTTTTGTATTTTTAGTAGAGACAGGGTTTTGCCATGTTGACCAGGCTGGTCTTGAACTCCTGGCCTCAAGTGATCTGCCTTCCTCGGCCTCCCAAAGTGCTGGGATTACAGGCATGAGCCACCACGCCCGGCAAAAAGCAAAAACTTTTCAAATAATTGTAATAATTATTGCCATCCCTGAAATATTTAGGCTTTCTCACCTCTATCTGGGGGTTGTTGAAGGAATAATGATGAGATAACTTCTAAAGGCCATTTTCTGTTCTAAGATCTTTATGATTCAATGGTTACTACATCGTTTTTCTGAATATATGTCTCATTTACTGTGTCTGGCTTTTTGTGTCAACATTGCTGTCACTAAATTCTTGTCCCAAGAATTTTAAGCTTATAAATAAACTTGTATAGTCAATCATCAGCAACCTGACATAGGAGATGATTTTTGAATAGTTGCTGCTGGTCATTTGAAAACACTGACATAGTAACAAAAGCACCCATTTACTAAGCTTCTCTTGTGTCCTATGCGGTACATGCAATGTCTCCTCTAATCCTTATAGTCAGCCACAGATACAAGTGATATCTCTACTTTGCAGATGTGGAAACTGAGGTGCCTTCTTAGAGAAAACATTTCTGTTGGTGATCTGGTACCCACCTCTTCTCATTTCTCCCTCTACAAAGACTGGTTGGGAGTAAGTAAATTAATGAGCACTGATAAACCATTTGAAAAACTATAGTTACTAGTTCCTCACATAGGCAGAAAATCATGGGATGGATACATGGTGTGCATGACCCTACAAAAGACAATTGCTTGAAATTATCATTGAGCAATATATCAGTCTTATAGTTCTATTAATTGTGTAAAATATGCAAATTTTCATAATAATTTTATAAGACCACGTAACAACAACTAGCACAGGATTCATAAATGTATGTAATTTATTCTTTATTCTTCCAGCATATTTGTGAAGTATCTGTTG
>NW_012123922.1:0-1276 GCF_000951035.1 Colobus angolensis palliatus | reverse complement strand
TTTTTTTGAGGCAAGGTCACACTTGCCCAGACTGGAGTGCAGTGGTGTGATCATGGCCCACTCAGTCTCAACCTCCCAGGCTCAAGTCATCCTTCTATCTCAGCTTCCCAAGCAGCTGGAACTACAGGGCACACTATTACACCCAGCTAATTTTTGTATTTGTTGTGAAGACAGGTTTCGCCATGTTGCCCAGACTGATCTCAGACTCCTGGACTCAAGTGATCCTCCTGTCTCAGCCTCCCAACCTGCTGGGATGACAGGTGTGAGCCACTATGCCTGGCCCTCTTCCGAGCATTTTACAGCATATTAAGTCACTAGTTTCTCCCTTATTTGCATCAACAATATTCTATGCTTACATATGATCTAGATGCCTTACAATTAAAGGATGTCTCATGGGGAAGTCTGTGGGATAGGCAAGGGCATGGAATCTTAAAAGACGATGGTGAAGATGAAGTGAGAAATTAAGTGTTTAAGATAGGAGCTCAGCTCAGTGGCTTTTAGTCTGTTCTGAGGGACAACCGGGTTATGTGAAGCTCATCCATAAAATAAGGCCATATGAAGAAACATTAATCGATACTTTTTTCCAACATTTTTCTTCACTTTTTGTTTTTTTGGAAAAACTTAATGATGAAGTAGCTATTCATTTTTGTCCAGAAATGTAATTGTGACCCCAGAGATGCTGAGTAATACAGATACCACCTAAGAAAAGCCTCAGGTACCCTTTATTAATGTATTTAGTTTGGACTCATTAAGGGAGAAGCTTCCATGAAACCTAGGATATTTTTCTAATGTGTTCTTAATAGCTTTTGCGTCTCCCTTGAGGCTTCTGTGATATTTCGAGTGTCACATGGCAGGGGAGAATCTAGTCAGGCAAATATTCTAACCTGGCTTCATTTACCCTTTTTCCTGCACTTCCTTTCCACACTCCCCTACTTTGTTTGGAGTCGTAGAGGCCTTTCCAAGACTGGCAGATCTTGGACTCACCTTTACTTACCTTTTCAGGGTTCAATTGTAAAACTTTCATTTGATCATTCACTTTGCCTCCCTCTTGTTTTCATAACCAGTGCCCCCTTTTTTTGTAGTCGTCTCCTACATTTTTGCATAGAGTTATTCATATTCATATTTTGCATACAGTTATTCGTGTTTTTCTTTCCCTATGATATTGTTAGATGTTTTAAATGCCCATTAAAATCACCCTCACATTGATCATCCCAGCAGCCTCTCTAATCTTTGAGAAAGACCAATAGATTTTACAAGTAAATGAGATTCAAACACA
>NW_012123921.1:0-1323 GCF_000951035.1 Colobus angolensis palliatus | reverse complement strand
CTGCCATTTTCTTTCATAGGCCTGTGAGTCGATCATCCTTGGGGAAAAGGGACTTCCAGGGCTGAAGTCCCAGGCTTATTCCACATTAGCCTCTTCATCTTGGCCAGGCTTGTAGAGGCAGAAAGTTTTAGCACCAGCTGTGGGCATTTTGTTCTGAGGACTAAATGAAGCAAATGTTCTATGCTCAGTTCCCACTAGGGAGCTAAACAGATATTTTCAGGCCCAAATTGCTCATGTCTCATTCACCTCCCCCAACCCCCCATTCACCCAGGCTCTCCCAGCTAACCAGTAGCTCCAGTGTCTCTTAAAGGCATAAAATGATATTGCTTCCCGTTAGTCATTCTTTCCACCTGCTCTGGGGGTGGTTCTGAAAATGGAGGCACCTGAAACATATACCCTGATCCATGAATTTCCTGGTAGACAAAGCTGTTCAGTGATTTTTCAGATGATGCAAACAGAAAGGGAGAAATGGTTTAAAGCCATGATTAATGCCACTGGGTCCCTGGCTGCCTAACTTCTTCACATCACTGTAAGTAATTACCTGCCTGATCCTGGACAAGTCCTTCTGTTTGGCTCGAGTCAGCTATTGATCATTTATTTAAGAATTGCATACTCTAGGGAGGGTGAAAAAAAAAAACTTCCCTAAATTAATTTTTTTGAGCCCTCTGTGCTCATGAATAAAAATCTTTCATTTCAGGCAGTTTACATCGGCAACTTCTTAGCTGTGGGAATTTATTTACCACTTCTGACCCGCTCCTCTGAAAATTGGTTTTCTACCCACTCTGTGAATGGCAGTTTTAAATTGACACATTACATTTTCAAAATTGTATTTGATGTATTGTCTCCTGCTTGCAATGTAGCTCAGTGCTTTGACATGTACACACTGGTATTCTCCTCCTAAGACTAGAAGCCTCCCAATATGTGGCTGTTGGTAGCACACACTTCTCTCATGGGTTGGAGATCTGGGTAATACTTTCCTTAACTGGAGGATGCAGGCATGTGGTGATTTTTTAGTAATCAAAGTTTGAAAAATAAGCAAAAAAATCCCCTGGCAAATCCAAATAGACCATTTTAGTACCAGCTTATATTTACTGAAGCTTCCTAAATGTGAGTGTTTGTGAGCACTGAGTATAATAAAAACTATTTCTAATAATTTAAAAATATTCATAAATGTGTAGCTTCTAAGTAAGAAGAGGTACCTTGAGAAAGAGTTCTTCTTTATAGTGTACAGATCCTTTGTGTGTGTGCTTCTACCTGTTTTGTGTTAGGCAATCTTAGTATTCCTGTTAATCTGCGAACATGTTCTTATTATTAATTACTCAG
>NW_012123920.1:28123-29376 GCF_000951035.1 Colobus angolensis palliatus | reverse complement strand
GGGGTTTCACCGTGTTAGCCAGGATGGTCTCGAACTCCTGACCTCGTGATCTGCCCGTCTCGGCCTCCCAAAGTGCTGGGATTACAGGCTCGAGCCACCGCGCCCGGCCAACACTTCTTTTTTTTGAGACGGAGTCTCACTCTCTTGCCCAGGCTGGAATACAGTGGGACGATCTTGGCTCACTGCAATCTCTGCCTCCTGGGTTCATGCGATTCTCCTGTCTCAGCCTCCCAAGCAGCTGGGACTACAGGCGCACACCACCACACCCGGCTAATTTTTGTATTTTTCTGTAGAGACGGGGTTTCACCAGATTGGCCAAGCTGGTCTCGAACTCTTGACCTTGTGATCTGTGTACCACAACCTCCCAAAGTGCTAGGATTACAGGCGTGAGCCACCACACCCAGCCCCATCTGACTAATTTTATAAAACCTTTGATAGAGAGAGGGTCTCACCATCTTGCTCAGGTTGATCTCAAACTCCTGACCTCAGGTGATCCACCCACCTTGGCCTCCCAAAGTGCCATTATTACAGGTGTGGGCCACCATGCCCAGCCAACACCAACATTTCTTACAAAGAGCTCCTCCACAGCTCCCCTCACCTATGATCAGCATCCCATCTATTCTCCAAGTCTATACCACAATGATGGAGGAAGGCACTGCAGCCCACCATCCATTGAGTCTGTCAAAACCTGACAGAGGATCCAGAACCAACATTGAAGATGCAAAGCAAGTCAGCCTACTCAACTCTTAGTCTACGAGCTACGCCCATAGCCCATCTGCCGCCACCGAGATGCTGTGGTTACGTGCACAGAGGGCACCCACTGCCTGCTCCAGGAGAGGACATGGCAGCAGCATGTGAAGGGCAGGTGGGAGGCTGCTCCAAAGGAGATGTGATCTGATTCATGGAGCATCATGTGAATAGGCAACACGTCTCAGTGACTGCTGCTTTATAACTTCATATAATATTTTGAAATATTCAATAAAAATGACAATATCTACCCCAAAAATAATTATTTAAAAATAAGTTATAACCCAAACTCATTAGTACCAGTAAAAAGCAATTAAAAAAAAAAAAAACAACCATGGTTGGTCTTAGGCTTACAAGGCTGAAGTGCTTGTACCACTGAAGTGCAGTGGTACAATCATGACTCACTGCAGCCTCAAACTCCTGGGCTCAAGTCATCATCCCACCTCAGCCTCCTGAGTAGCTGGGAGTACAGGCGGATGCCACCACATCTAATTTTTTTTTTTTTT
>NW_012123920.1:21966-22743 GCF_000951035.1 Colobus angolensis palliatus | reverse complement strand
GTTTTGTTTTATTTACATATATTTTCTGAGATGGGAGTCTCGCTCTGTCGCCCAGGCTGGAGTGCAGTGGCGTGATCTTGGCTCACTACAACCTCTGCCTCCTGGGTTCAAGCGATTCTTCTGCCTCAGCCTCCTGAGTAGCTAGAATTATAGGCGCACACCACCACGCCAGGCTAATTTTTATTAGAGATGGGGTTTCACCATGTTGGCCAGGCTGGTCACAAACTCCTGACCTCAAGTGATCCGCCTGCCTTGGCCTCCCAAAGTGCTAGGATTATAGGCGTGAGTCACCATATCCGGCCTATTTTTATTTTTTGAGACAGGGTCTCTCTCTGTTGCCCTGGCTGGCTGGAGTGCGGTGGCACAATCACGGCTCACTGCAGCCTTCACCTCTGGGCTCAATCAATCCTCCCACCTCAGCCTCCCAAGTAGCTGAGACTACAGGCATCCACCACCATAACCAGCTAATTTTTAAATTTTTCTGTATAGATGGGGTTTTGCCATGCTTCACAGGATGGTCTCGAACTACTTGGCTCAAGTGATCTACCTGCCTCAGCCTTTCAAAGTGCTGATATTACAAACCTGAGCCACTGCACCCAGCCTTTGTTTTAAATAATTCATTTATCAGTCTTGTCTTTTATGGTTTAGTGTTACACTTACAAAGGCCTTGTTCACTTTAAAAATAAAAAGATCGCCGGGCGCGGTGGCTCAAGCCTGTAATCCCAGCACTTTGGGAGGCTGAGATGGGCGGATCACAAGGTCAGGAGATCGAGACCA
>NW_012123920.1:17192-17678 GCF_000951035.1 Colobus angolensis palliatus | reverse complement strand
CCCCGGCCTACACTTGTTTTTCAACTGTGCAGTGGTTTGGTGTCCCCAGTCTCCATGCTGTTCAAGGTTCAACTGTACTTAATAAATAAATCTTGTTAATAGTGTTGCTCAGTTCTTCCCTAATCTTATTTTGACTGTTTGATCTACTAATTTCTAATAGATACATGCCTACAGATCTCCCATTTTGATGGTGGATTTGCAAAATTCCTTATTTTATAAATTTTGACTTTATATTTTTCAGTTTACGTTGTTAAATGTACATCTACTCATGACTGTTTAACTTCTTGATACATCACTCCTTTTATTATGTCCATCTTTATCTTAACAGTTTAACTTTAAATTTTATTTTGCCTGATATTAATGTTGCCAGAAAAGCTTTCTTTTCACCTTTCTCTTCATTTCAACATTTCTGATGATATTATGCTTGTATGTCTGTCTCTTGTAAGCAGCATACAGCTGGATTTTATTTTTTACCCAATCTGTACC
>NW_012123920.1:14546-15732 GCF_000951035.1 Colobus angolensis palliatus | reverse complement strand
TTTTTTGGAGACAGAGTTTTCACTCGTGTTGCCCAGGCTGGAGTGCAATGGCGCGATCTCGGCTCACTGCAACCTCCGCCTCCTGAGTTCAAGCGATTCTCCTGCCTCAGCCTCCTGAGTAGCTGGGATTACAGGCATGAGCCAACACACCTGGCTAATTTTTTGTATTTTTAGTAGAGACGGGGTTTCATCATGTTGGTCAGGTTGGTCTTGAACTCCTGACCTCAGGTGATCCGCCCACCTTGGCCTCTCAAAGTGCTGGGATTACAGGCATGAGCCACTGCGCCCAGCCTACACCAGCTAATTTTTTTGACTTTTTTGTAGACATAGGGTTCACCATGTTGGCCAGGCTAGTCTTGAATTCCTGAACTCAAGTGATCCACTGCCTCGGCTGCCCAAAGTGATGGGATTACAAAACTAATCTTTTACGTAATCAAGATATTTATATCAGGCTGGGCGTGGTGGTTCATGCCTGTAATCCCAGCACTTTGGGAGGCCAAGGCAGATGGACCACCTGAGGTTAGGAGTTCAAGAACAGCCTGGACAACATGGTGAAACCCCAT
Organism: Colobus angolensis palliatus; assembly: GCF_000951035.1. NCBI lineage: Eukaryota > Metazoa > Chordata > Mammalia > Primates > Cercopithecidae > Colobus > Colobus angolensis. The sequence goes on along the minus strand of NW_012123920.1, from coordinate 15,169 downwards.
CTCTACTAAAAATACAAAAATTAGCCGGGTGTGGTGGCGCATGCCTGTGGTCCCAGCTACTCAGGAGGCTGAGGCAGGAGAACTGCTTGAACCCGGGAGGCGGAGGTTGCCGAGAGCTGAGATCGTGCTACTGCACTCCATACACTCCAGTCTGGGTGACAGAGTGAGACTCTGTCTCAAAAAAAAAAAAGTCAATATCAGCTCATGTGCTCTATCAAGAAGCATTGAAAAGTTGGCATATAGTGAAAAAAAAAAAACCCTAGGGACCGGGCCTGGTGGCTCACACCTGAATCCCAGCACTTTGGGAAGGCAGGAGTATCACTTGAGCCTAGGAGTTCAAGACCAGTCTGGGAAACACAGTGAGACTTAATTGCTACATTTTTTTTGAGACACAGTCTCGCTCTGTTGCCCAGGCTGGAGTTAGTGGTGTGACCTCGGCTCACTGCAAGCTCCACCTCCTGGGTTTTACGCCATTCTCCTGCCTCAGCCTTCCAAATAGCTGGGACTACAGGCGTGTACCACCTATGCCCGCCTAATTTTATTTTTAGTAGAGACGTGGTTTCACTGTGTTAGCCAGGATGGCCTCGATCTCCTGACCTCATGATCCGCCCACCTCAGCCTCC
>NW_012123920.1:14064-14496 GCF_000951035.1 Colobus angolensis palliatus | reverse complement strand
GAGGAAAGAAAAGGAAAAACACTACTGATCTGGTTAGCTTTTATGTCCCCATCCAAATCTCATCTTGAATTATAATCCCCATAATCCCCACATGTCAAGGGAGAGACCAGATGGAGGTCACTGTAATCACGGAGGTGGCTCCTCATGACAGTGAGTTCCCATAAAAACTGATAGTTTTAGAAAGGACTCTTCCCCTCACTTGACATTTCTCCTTACTGCCACCTTGTGAAGAAGGTGCCCTGCTTCCCCTTTGCCTTCTGCCATGATTGTAAGTTTCCTGAGGCCTCTCCAGCCATGCAGAACAGTGAGCAAATTAAACCTTTTTCCTTTATAAATTACCCTGTCTCAGCCGGGTGCGGTGGCTCAAGCCTGTAATCCCAGCACTTTGGGAGGCCGAGACGGGCGGATCACGAGGTCAGGAGATCGAGACCA
>NW_012123920.1:13686-14014 GCF_000951035.1 Colobus angolensis palliatus | reverse complement strand
CACCTATGCCCGCCTAATTTTATTTTTAGTAGAGACGTGGTTTCACTGTGTTAGCCAGGATGGCCTCGATCTCCTGACCTCATGATCCGCCCACCTCAGCCTCCCAAAGGGCTGGGATTATAGGCATGAGCCACCGAGTCTGGCCTTTTTTTTTTTTTGAATTAGCAGGGTGTGGTGGCACACATCCGTAGTCCCAGCTACTAGAAAGGCTGAGTCAGGAGGATTGCTTGAGTCCAGGAGCTCGAGGTTGCAGTGAGCGATTGCTAAGGCAGGAGAATCACTGGAACCCGGGAGGCAGAGGTTGCAGTGAGCCGAGATAGCACCACTG
>NW_012123920.1:13000-13615 GCF_000951035.1 Colobus angolensis palliatus | reverse complement strand
TGAGGCTCCATCTCAAAAAAAATAAAAATAAAATAAAATAAATAAATTACCCTGTCTCTGGCAGTTCTTTATAGCAGTATGAAAATGGATTAACTACCCTATACATCATGACCTGGCCAAATTAACAGACTGTTACAGGCTGAACTGTGTCCCCGCGAAATTCATCTTTTGTAGTCCTGACCTCAAGTACCTCGAAATGTAACTGTATTTGGGGACAGGATTTTTAAAAAATGAAGTCATCAAAGTGGCCCCTAATCCAATATGACTAGTGTCCTTACAAGAAGAAGAGGTTTGTCCACAGACAGGCATGGAGGGAAGACACAGGCAAGAGAAGACAACCATCTACAAGTCAAGGAGAGTCTCCAGAATAAACCAAGCCTGCTGACACCTTCATCTCAGACTTCTAGCCTCCATCACTGTGAGAAAATAAATTATTGTTGTTTAAGCCACCCAGTCTGTGGCACTTTGTTATGGCAACCTTAGCAAAATAATGCACAGATCCACAGTGAACTAGCTCTACTAGAAAACACTGATAATTACTATTGAAGGATTCTATCTATAACATACTGATCATACTAATGTTAGCAGTTATAGGTGCAGAAATTTTTTTTTTTT
>NW_012123920.1:7369-7790 GCF_000951035.1 Colobus angolensis palliatus | reverse complement strand
TGCGCCACTGCACTCCAGCCTGGGTGACAGAGTGAGACTCCGTTTCAAAAAAAAAAAAACCACATTAATTACAATTACTTAACTGCCTGCTTCCTGTAGCTGTCGTTAGGCAAATAATGAGGAGCTGTCCTTTTACTTCTAATTTATAATCGTCCAATGTTTATCAAAGTCAAGTTTTTCTCCATGTACCCTTAAAATTCTTTACTCTGAATTCTAAGTATAACATTAAAAGCACAAAACTTTGCAAAAAAAAAAACTGTAATTTATATATCTATAAGGGACTTGTATCTAGAATATATAAAGAACTTCTACAGTTCAGTACTACAAAGACAACCCATTTTTAAAATGGGCAATGGAGTGCAGTGTGGTGGTTCACACCTGTAATCCCAGCACTTTGGGAGGTCAAGGCAGTGGATCACTT
>NW_012123920.1:2443-5937 GCF_000951035.1 Colobus angolensis palliatus | reverse complement strand
AAAAAAAAAAAAAAAAAAAATTAGCCAGGCACAGTGGAACAACTACTCAGGAGGCTGAGGCAGGAGGATCACTGAAACCTGGGAGGCATGGGGTTGCAGTGAGCCAAAATCGCACCACTGCACTCCAGCCTGGGTGACAGAGCAAAACTCCGTCTCAAAAAAATATAATAAAAAAAAAATGAATAAAGTAAAATTTAAACCAAAGATTTTTAAAAATCATTTCTGTCTGATCTTCGATAAAAGGTCAGAAACAGGCCAGGAATGGTGGCTCACGACAGTGGTCTCAGACGAAGGCTGAGGTGGGAGGATCACTTGATCCCAGGAATTTGAAGGTGCAGTGCAGCTTACAATCGTGCCTCTGCACTCTAGCCTGGGCAACAGAGCCAGACCTTAAAATCTCTGAATTTGAGTAAGTATATAATTTCAGTTTGTAGTTAAGATTTTGTTTTCATCCAGGTGCAGTGGCTCACGCCTGTAATCCCAGCACTCTGGGAGGCCAAAGTGGGCAGACCATGCGAGATCAGGAATTTGAGACCAGCCTGGCCAACATGGCAAAACACTGTCTCTACTAAAAATACAAAAAATTAGCCAGGCATGGTGGCCCGCGCCTCTAGTCCCAGCTACTCAGGAGGCTGAGGCATGAGAATCGCTTGAACCCCAGGGGGGCAGAGGTTGCAATGAGCCAAGATCTCACCATTGCACTCCAGCCTGGGCAACACAGCAAGACTCTGCCTCAAAAAAAAAAAAAAAAAAAAGATTATTTTTTTCTTACAAGTGTTCTAAATTCCTACATTCTGAAATTAAGTATCTTTACAAATATGATCAGATTTTATGTAACCAAAATTGATAACAGTTTTAAACTGGTTTCCTTGCCACCAATCTCCCCCAACTCTAACTCCTCACCCACTACCATTTCATTTCTTTTTTTTTCTTTTTTTTTGAGACGGAGTTTCACTCTTGTTGCGCAGGCTGGAATGCAATGGCACGATCTCGTCTCACCGCAACCTCTGCCTCCCAGGTTCAAGTGATTCTCCTGCCTCAGCCTCCCGAGTAGCTGAGACTATAGGCACTGGGATTACAGGCATGCGCCACCACACCCAGCTAATTTGGTATTTTTAGCAGAGACGGTGTTTCTCCATGTTGATCAGGCTGGTCTTGAACTCCCGACCTCAGGTGATCTGCCCACCTCAGTCTCCCAAAGTGCTGGGATTACAGGCATGAGCTACCACACCTGGGCTACCATTTCATTTTCTAAAAGTCAAATAAAGTTATTTCCTTGCTTAAAATATTTAAGAGCTCCCCACTGCCCAACACCAGCCCTTCCCAAAACACCTTCTCTGGTATACAAGCAGGACACAGGTTTCTTAACTGAGCACTCCTTAGGAGTCTAATGTAATGATCATGTATATTTCTTTTTTCCCTCCAGGGAATCTCATGAGGCTTGGATTTCTATAAAATATACTCTGAGAAAACAAGATAAACTACATGCTCCTAGCCTTCTAGCTTCTAAGTCTCTCCAAGCACTAAACTTCCCTCCATCAGCATCAATGGAGTTCTCTCTGGCAGCCATGTCTCTGCCCTAGTACCCTTCCTGTTTGCCTGTAAATTCCTATTCACAATTCAAAACTCAGCTCCTAACTACCATCTTTGCAAAACATCCCTTACCACCTCCGCTCACCAGGGAGGCCACATGCTCCTTCCTTTGCAATCCAGTGGCTCTTCACCCAGATATTGCATCACCTCAATGACTCCCTCCCCTCATAGACTCTGCACTCTTTCAAGCACTTCACTTTTGACTCTTTAATTTCCCATTGCTGAGTCAGGACCCGATGCCTGGGAGGCACACTAAAATCTGGTCAACTCCATGAATGACACACAAAATACAGAACCCCTACCATGCCCTAAGTTGAGAAAATATATATACACACACAATCGAAGATACATCCAGTCTGTTCAATAAACAAGCATCATCCCTCTTCCCTGAACACATTTCTATTTTACAATAAATTTTTAAAAAATGAAGTAACAGTTACCTCTGCTCACTAACCCGTAAGAATTTATAAAAACTAAGGGCATTTGTATACTGAAATAAGTAGCCTGGAATCTATAGAATTTGGAATAAAATAGGTAATTACTGGATCCAGCTCAAACAAGGCCAAGACTAATGCTTTAACAGTTTCATCAGAAACAACTGGAATATAGTTTATTCTTACTTATACACATTTATTACACAGTTGTAATGGTAAATATTTTCCAATGTGACTTCATAATCTATGCTCTTAAAGATCAAATAATATTTTCCCAAATCATGCTTTATAAATTGAAGTTTCAAATGAGTAAAAAAAATTTTTTTACTACCTTCCCTTAAGTGTTATTCCTACAGTTCACTAGCAACAAGCAGAATGCCCTGTTTCACTCAGTATTTCGGAATCGGTTTTTCTTCCTCGTCCCTTACCCTTCTACCCACTAAGGCATCCCACGGTTTGCTCTCAACGCTCTGAGCTAGCAAAACATTTGCACAATCCTTGCCTCTAGAAGGCGGAAGCTCATGAGTACGGCATGCGTAAAGCAGTAGCCTTCGGCACTCACAGAGGCACAGCTTGTGCTTACTTGCTCTGAAAAGTAGACTTCTTTATGAATGCATTGTCAGAATGAAGGATGGTGTGGTAGTATTTTGGGGTACTTTCTGAATTACCAAGACTCTTCAGCTCATGAGTAAGTTCAATGTCACGAGCGAGGGGGAGAGGCATGATGGCAGGTTGTAAATCTGAACATCTATTTTTAAAAGCGAAGAACACCCAAATAACTTATCCAAAAGTCACTAAACATTATTTCAATTTCTTACATTCCATTTTATCACTCGCAGTAACCCTGTCTTTCCTAATTTTGGCAAAATTCATTTTCCCTAATCTCTATTATTCAAAGCTAATTTCATTGCAATCATGGCAGATTTTAAAGCTTTCTAGAGAAATTAAGCTGGTATTGACCTGGATGGTATGCATTTCCCTAAAGCATAACTGAAAATTGAAGCTGAAAAGCCATGTGACTGCTAATGTTATTCTAGTAAGATTTCTTTAGCTTAAAAATAACTAAAGAAGCTCCAACACAAATATATTGTATTGATTCTAGATGCACTTGTTTATATTTTAATAACATCTTTGAAATCACAGTACATCTCATAATTGATGGCACGACACAATTTAATGGGTAGCATATTTTTTTCTTTAATAGTATATACAAAACAGATGAAATTCAGTAGGATTAAGGAAACTAAAGGAAAAAAGAAAACAAGTTAATATGTTTATCCTTCCTAAAAGATTAATATGTTAAAAATAAACGATTGGGGTCAGGCGTGGTGGCTCACGCCTGTAATCCCAGCACTTTGGGAGGCCAAGGTGGGCAGATCACCAGGTCAGGAGATCAAGACTATCCTGGCTAACACGGTGAATCCCCGTGTCTACTAAAAATACAAAAAATTGGCTGGGCGCGGTGGC
>NW_012123920.1:0-263 GCF_000951035.1 Colobus angolensis palliatus | reverse complement strand
GTCTCGATCTCCTGACCTCGTGACCCGCCCATCTCGGCCTCCCAAAAAGTGCTAGGATTACAGGCTTGAGCCACCGCACCTGGCTTAAAAAATTTTAAACACAGATTTACCACATGGCCCAGCAATTCCACTCCTAGGTACCTACCCAGGGGAAATAAAAATATACGTCCACGCGAAGTCTTGTATGCAAATATTCATAGCTGCGCTGTTCATAGTAGCCAAAAAGAAGGAATAAGGCCAGGAACAGTGGCTCATGCCTGTAA
>NW_012123919.1:0-1736 GCF_000951035.1 Colobus angolensis palliatus | reverse complement strand
CTTGGGAGGCTGAGGCAGGAGAATCACTTGAACCCGGGAGGCGGAGATTGCAGTGAGCTGAGATCGCGCCACTGCACTCCAGCCTTGGCCAGAGTGAGACTCAAAAAAAAGAGTGAGGAAAAAAAAAAAAAGAAGAAGCAATCTTGCAGCACTTTGATCTTATACTTCTAGCTTCCAGAACAATGAGACAGTGAATATCTGTTGTTTCAGCCACCCAGTCTGTACAGTTTTGTTATGGCAATGCTAGCAAACAAATACAGGGAAGAGAACTGTTCACCACTTGGAAGAATTTACCTTTAGAGCCTCCTTGGGTTTTCCTTGCCTCCGAAAGAGTGGGTCGCAAACTTTAATGGGCTTGCAAACGTCTGGAGGTCTTGTTAATACCTCAGCGATCTGGCTGGGCGTGGTGGCTCATGCCTGTAATCCCAGCATTTGGGAGACCAAGATGGGCGGATCATGAGGTCAGGAGTTCGAGACCATCCTGGCTAACACGGTGAAACCCTGTCTCCACTAAAAATATGAAAAAATTATCCAGGTGCTGTGGCAGGCGCCTGTAGTCCCAGCTACTCTGGAGGCTGAGGTGGGAGAATGGTGTGAACCGGGAAGGTGGAGCTTGCAGTGAGTTGAGATCACACCACTGCACTCCAGCCTAGGTGACAGAGCGAGACTCCATCTCAAAAAAAGGGAAAATACCTCAGCGATCTGATGTTTCCATGTGTGGGAGCGAGTGGGGCTTGTAAATTTGCATTTTCTGGCATCTTCCCAGGTGATGCTGCTGGTCTTAGGGACTATCGTTTGAGAGCTACTGCTCTTGCAATTGCAAGCCTGGAGGTGGCCCTTCAGCAGGCCTTCCTAGCTTTTTGAACATTTTGACTTTGAGACTGATGGGAGCGCACATGGATTAGCCTGCTGGGGGCAGCTGATGCTTCCAGTTGTGCCTTCATTACTCTTGGACCTGCTCTCTAGGGGTTGAGCTTGCTGTACATGCTTTCTTTCTCATAGGCCCTCTTAGTTTGACAGCAGAAGGGCACAACCCTTTATGTAGTCTTGGGTTCATTCTCCCTTTGTTGTTTGGGTTCTTCTTGGTTCTAGTCTTACGCAGGCAGGAACATTCCTGAGGTTACCTGGGATGTACCTAAGGGGGTGAAGACATCACGTTGTTAAAGCTACTGTAAAAATGTAGTAAATTCTAGAACTTCCGTACCCTCCACAATCCCAGTGTTAAGTATTTATGCGAAAGAAAGGAAATCAGTATGTCAGAGGGATACCCGCACCTCTGTTCATTGCAGCAGTATTCACAATAGCAAAGGTATAGAATCAAACTAAGTGTCCAGCAACAGATGAATGGATAAAGAAAATGTGGTGTGTATGCACAGCAGAATACTATTTGGCCCTAAAAAGAATGAAATTGTGTCATTTACAGGGACATGGATGGAGCTGGAGGTCATTATGTTAAGTGAAATAAGCCAGGCACAGAATGTTCTCACTCATATGTGGAAGTTAAAAAAGTTGACCTCATGGGGGCAGGGAGTGGAGTGATAGATACCAGAGGCTGGGAAGGGTGAGTGGCAGGGGTAGGGGTTGCAAAGAGGTTGGTTAATGAGTGTAAACAGCCTGGGTGACAGAGCGAGACTCCGTCTCAAAAAAAAAAAAAAAAAATGAGTGTAAAAATACAGTTAGACAGAAGGAATACTTTCTAATATTTGATAGCAGAGTAGGGTGACTATAGTAAACAA
>NW_012123918.1:0-1352 GCF_000951035.1 Colobus angolensis palliatus | reverse complement strand
AGATGGAGTTTCACTCCTGTTGCCCAGGCTGGAGTGCAATGGCGTGATCTTGCCTCACCACAACCTCCGCTTCCCAGGTTCAAGTGATTCTCCTGCCTCAGCCTCCCGAGTAGCTGGGATTACAGGCATGTGCCACCATGCCCAGCTAATTTTCTATTTTGAGTAGAGATGGGGTTTCTCCATGTTGGTCAGGCTGGTCTCGAACTCCCCACCTCAGGTGTCCCGCCTGCCTTAGCCTCCCAAAGTGCTGGGATTACAGGTATGAGCCACCACTCTGGGCTACTACAAGGGGATTCTTAGTCCTAAGGGTTGCAGAGGGATGATGGTCCATCTTCTACAGCTTCTTTAGGCTGAGTAGGGGCCATGATATTCCTGCTTAACTATTAGGATCTCTCATATCCAGGGTAGAGAGGAGCTCAGTCAGACAGCATTGGTAATGCTGAGGGCCATTCATAACTCCAAAATTTCGACAAAAGGTGATATCCAAAGCCAACCAATTGGTGCTGCAGTCTATTTCCTTTGGGTCGGGGTTCTCTCCAGTATTGTTCCTTCGTGGTTTGCTAGGAAGAGGTTGCTGGAAAGGGATCCTGATCTAGACTCCAAAGGAGGGTTCCTAGATCTGCTGCAAGAAAGAATTCAGGGTGAGTCCACAGAGGAAAAAGAAAGCGAGTTTATTAAGAAAGAAAAGGAGGCCGGGTGTGGTGCTTCATGCCTGTAATCCCAGCACTTTGGGAAGCTGAGGTGGGCAGATCACGAGGTCACCAGATCAAGACCATCCTGGCCAACATGATGAAACCCCGTCTCCACTAAAAATACAAAAATTAGCTGGGCGTGGTGGTGCGTGCTTGTAATCCCAGCTACTCGGGAGGCTGAGGTAGGAGAATCTCTTGAGCCCGGGGGGCGGAGGTTGCCGTGAGTCGAGATCGTGCCATTGCACTCCAGCCTGGTGACAGAGCGAGAGTCTGTCAAAAAAAAAAAAAAAAAAAGTAAAGGAATAAAAGAATGGCTACTCCGGAGGCAGAGCAGCCATGATGAACTTCATAATGTCTTTTGGTCATTCCTATTTTAACTCCTGTGGATTGCAAGATCGTGTCTTTTGTCCATTTAAAAAACGGGGGTAGGGTGTGGTCCTTTTCATATTGATGGAGAAGAAATTTTAGATCTTATGTTCTTCATTATATGACAAATAGTATTTTTTGCATTTTAATTTTTTTTTTTTTTTTTGAGACGGAGTCTCGCTCTGTCACCCGGGCTGGAGTGCAGTGGCCAGATCTCAGCTCACTGCAAGCTCTGCCTCCTGGGTTCACACCATTCTCCTGCCTCAGCCTCTGGAGTAGCTGTACCACAGGCGC
>NW_012123917.1:0-1363 GCF_000951035.1 Colobus angolensis palliatus | reverse complement strand
TGCGTTCACACCATTCTCCTGCCTCAGCCTCCCAAGTAGCTGGGACTACAGGCGCCCACCACCACGCCCGGCTAATTTTTTGCATTTTTAGTAGAGATGGGGTTTCACCATGTTAGCCAGGATGGTCTCGATCTCCTGACCTCGTGATCTGCCTGCCTCAGCCTCCCAAAGTGTTGGGATTACAGGCATAATCCACCGTGCCCGGTCCACAGTAAGAATTTTTTTAAAAGACTATTCTGGCAGTTACTTGGTAAGAGTGAGTTAGAAGCCCTGAAGAAAAAAGTCCGTATGTGGATTAGGATCAGAGACTGGAGAGAGGCACACACATTACCTTTCTCTGAATATTGGCGATTCAGTCTTTCAATTATTCAACATTTAAAAGCATATGTTAACGCTCTTATTTATTTGTAACGTAAACAAGATATTATCTCTGCTCAAAAAGCAGAGATAATTTTGGGTAAACATTATCTCAACAGAGATACCTGTGATGCTAAATTGGTTCATTATCTCTCATTAATTCAACAAATAATTATTGAATATCTAGCATGACCAGGAATTATTCTCGGTCCTGGGGTCACTGTGGTATATAAAACAAAGTTCCTGTTTTAATACAGCTGACATTTCTTTGAAGGAAGACAGAATAGGCAAATGAGTAAATATGTAACGTTAGATGATGATCAATGCTATGGAAAAATTAATCAGTGTAAGGGCGAGAGGGAGTGACTGGTTGGAAGGAGCAAGTCAAAGTGTATTGGAAAAAGTGATCACGTGATACTGGAGTAGATAATTGAGTGAAAGAAAATGTAGTCAATGTGGATATCTCCAGGAAGAGCATTCCAGGCAGAGAAACATTTCTTTTCAGAAATCAATTAAATCCCTCAGATAGGAATATGCTTGAGTGTTCAGGGAAAAGTAAAGAGGTCAGCATGGCTGGAGCAGAGGTTTTAGAAAATACTTTAAATTTTAATGGTAAGGAGATGAGGAAAAATCAACAGAAGTCATTGAGATGGAGTGGCCAATGAGTGAGGTGAGGGTAGAACCAAGTGAAGAAATTATTTCAAAAAGGAGGGAGTATTTCATCACCTCTAATGCTACTAATAGTTTTTATAAGCAGACTGAGCTATGACCACTAGGTTTAACAACACAAGGCCACTGAAGACTGGCTGGAGACATAGGGATAAAGCCTGATTCCAGCGGGTTTGAGAAGCATGGAGGAAGAGGAAGCAGAGAATGCACTGCAGACAACACATTAGGACTTTTTTTTTTTTTTTTTTTTTTGAGGTGGAGTCTCGCTCTGTCGCCCGGACTGGAGTGCAGTGGCCAGATCTCATAGTTTTTATAAGCAGACTGAGCTATGACCACT
>NW_012123916.1:0-1101 GCF_000951035.1 Colobus angolensis palliatus | reverse complement strand
AGCCAGGATGGTCTCGATCTCCTGACCTCGTGATCCACCCGTCTCGGCCTCCCAAAGTGCTGGGATTACAGGCTTGAGCCACCGCGCCCGGCCGTATTTTTTTATAGAGATGGGGTTTCACCACGTTGTCCTAGCTGGTCTTGAACTCCTGGACTCAAGCAATCCTCCCACCTCAGCCTCCCAAGGTGCTGGGATTACAGGCGTGTGCCACTGCACTTGGCCTCTAGACAGTTTCTTATTTGGCCAGGTAGCTCTCTTGAATAGCTCTGAACATCTTAGTCTACAACTTTGCTGCCCAATCAGCCAAGGTGGTTCTGGGTGCTTTACCTCACATCTGACATTTTGCTGTTCATCTTTGACATCTGTTGTTGGCAACTCTTTGCTTTAGCCACGTATTTTATTTTCCTCTGAAGAAAAACTTATGTTTAAGAGTGTATGTATCGGCTGGGTGCCGTAGCTCACACCTGTAATCCTAGCATTTTCGGAGGCTGAGATGGGCAGATCACTGGAGGTCAAGAGTTCAAGACCAGCCTAGCTAACATGGTGAAACCCCATCTCTACTAAAAAATACAGCAATTAGCCAGGTGTGGTGGTGTGTTCCTGTAATCCCATCTACCCAGGAGGCTGAGGGGAGAACCGCCTGAACCTGAGAGGCAGAGGTTGCAGTGAGCCGAGGTAGTGCCATTGCACTCCAGCCTGGGCAACAGAGCAAGACTCCATCTCAAAAAAGAAAAAAAAAAAAGAGTGTATGTATTAGTCAATGTCCAAGAAGGAAAACAGAATCCCTTTCAGCTGGTTCAAAAGAGGAATTTCATCATGGGGAAGTAGTTACTAGGGTGTTCGGAGAGCTGAAAAGGCAAATGGAAAACAGTAGGCAGCCGAGATCAGCAGTGAGAAGGCTACTATTATCTCCAGGACTTAGGGGCCACAGGGTGCCTGTAATGTTACCAGAGACCCAGAGCCTGGTGCTGAGATCAAAGAGGGTGGAGCTGCCAGGCAGGGGCTAGAACCGTGGAAACGTAGCCCCTGCCAGAGACACAGTTCAAAGCAGAGAGAGAAGGGGAGAAGTACTTGGGCTTCTTTTCCCATCCTGCAATCTTC
>NW_012123915.1:0-1632 GCF_000951035.1 Colobus angolensis palliatus | reverse complement strand
AGTCCCAGCTACTCGGGAGGCTGAGGCAGGAGAATGGCGGGAACCCGGGAGGCGGAGCTTGCAGTGAGCCGAGATAGCGCCACTGCACTCCAGCCCGGTGGACAGAGCAAGACTCCATCTCAAAAAATAAAAAAATAAAAAAGTTTAGCTCAGATCTTAGTACCAACTCAAAGCCCTCCCAAGGATGTCTTCCTGGTTTTTCTTTTTGACTTTTGTCGTTCTCATGTTTTCCTTCTGCATCTGTATGCTTGCATCATCATGGGCTGTTTCTGGTTTGCCCTGTGACACCAGAAAACCGAACTAACTCCTTCATTCATATCGACCATTTAATAATTTTCATAATTGCTAATGATACAGGATCATGGTACGGAGTCTCAGGGTGCAAAATTTTCTTAGTGACTACATTCAGCTCTCCTTTTTCTGCCATTATCATTCTTTTTTTTTTTTTTTTTTTTTTTTTTTTTTTTTTGAGAAGGAGTCTCGCTCTGTCGCCCGCGCTGGAGTGCAGTGGCCAGATCTCAGCTCACTGCAAGCTCCGCCCCCCGGGTTCACGCCATTCTCCTGCCTCAGCCTCCCGAGTAGCTGGGACTACAGGCGCCCGCTAACTCACCCGGCTACTTTTTTGTAGTTTTTAGTAGAGACAGGGTTTCACCGTGTTAGCCAGGATGGTCTCGATCTCCTGACCTCGTGATCCACCCATCTCGGCCTCCCAAAGTGCTGGGATTACAGGCTTGAGCCACCGCGCCCGGCCCTATCATTCTTTCTTTTACAAATAAACAGTTTCTTCCACTTATCTTTGCAGAGCAGTTCCAGCCATACCCAGATCCTTAGAAAAACAGAACAAAACAAAAACCAGCTTTATTGAGGTATACTTTATGTATCATAAAATTCATTCATTTTAAGTGTACAATTAAATGATTTTTAGTAAATTTACAGATGTGAAACCTTTATCCACAATCTAGTTTTAGAACGTTTCCATCACCCCAAAAAATTCCATGTGCCAGTTTGCGGTCATTCCCTATTTTGACCCTAAGCTCTAGGCACAACAAATCTTTTTTGTATCGATCTCTCAATTTGCTTTTTATGAAGATTTCACATAAACAGAGTCGTGCAATATATGGCCTTTTATGTCTGGTGGCTTTCATTTAGCATAATGTTTTTATGGTTCATCTGTGTTGTAGCATGTATCAGTACTTCACTCCTTTTATGACTGAATAATACTCCATTGTGTGTAGCACATTTTGTGTATCCATTCATCAGTTGATGGACATTTGGGTTGTTTTTTCTACCTTTTGGCTTTTGTGAATAGTGCCAATAGGAATACAAGCTTTTGTTTGAAGGGTTGTTTTCAATTCTTGTGGGTATATACCTATCTAGGAGTGGAATTGCTAGATCATAGTATAATTTTGTGTTTAGCTTTTTGAGGATCTGCGAACCTGTTCCACAATGACTGCCATTTTACATTCCTATTAGCAATGTATGAGGGTTATGAGGGTTCTAATTTCTCCACATGCTTGCTAACACTTGTTATTGTCCTCTTTGATTCTAGACGTTCTGGTGAGTGTGAAGTGGTATTTCATTGTGATTTAGATTTGTGTTTTCCTAATGACTAGTGACTTTTTTTTTTTTTTT
>NW_012123914.1:0-1146 GCF_000951035.1 Colobus angolensis palliatus | reverse complement strand
CTCCCAACTGGTTTTCTGATTCTATCTTAACTCCTACAGTCAATGCTCCACATGGCACCAGGACAACCCTTTCACAACTTAGGTGATCATGCAATACCTCTTCTTAAAATCTTCCAGTGGGCCAGATGCAGTGGCTCACACCTGTAATCCCAGCACTGTGGGAGGTCAAGGTGGATTACTTGAGACCAGGAGTTTGAGACTAGCCTGGGCAACATAGCAAAACCCCATCTCTAGTAAAAAAAAAAAAAAAAAAAAAAAAAATTAGGTGGGCATGGTGGTGCATGCCTATAATCCCAGCTACTGGGGAGACTGAGGCACAAGAAGGTTCAAGACTGGCTTGAACCCAGGAGGCAGAGGTTACAGAGAGTCAAGATCACACCACTGCACTTGAGCCTGGGCAACATATAGAGACTCTGTCTCAAAATCAACAGTAACAACAAAAACAATGAACTCATAAAAGCAGAGAGTAGAATGATGGTTACCAGTGGCTGGGGTCATGGAGAATAGTGGTTGGGGAGATGCTGATCAAAAGATAGAAAATTTCAGTTAGATACGAGGAATAAATTTAAGAGATCTACTGTAGGAAACAAAAAGACTGAATGTTTTTTAACTGCTAAAATGGAAAGATGACTTTTTCCCCCTCTTAAACATTTTTGGGTTTTTTTGTATAAATTCTGAAACAAACTGACAGGATTCTAATTCCAATTCCATTATTTTGCAACTGTGTGGTCTTGGGTGAGTCATGCAACACCTCCTTACACCTTGGTTTGGGGATAGCAGATCTGAAAATTGTGTCAGAATTCAGTAAGTATAAAAAAGCATCTAACAGAGCCTGGGACACAATAAAGATTATATAACTATCAGCCATTGTATCTAAACTTTGGCTTCTCTAATGCATCCTATAGAGTACTTACAGGCCATGAGCCTATGGTCCACCTAATCTTGATATGATTACATGCTGTATGACTCTAGACAAATTATCTAACCTCAATAAACTATGTCCATCAGTGAGGACAGGTGAAATAACAGTATTTTGATCATATGGTTTTTGAGAATTTTAACTGAAATAATGCATGTCATTATTAAAGGCTTATAAGTGTTAGCTGCTGTTATTGAACATTTTTCTTCTTTGGCTTCCATAATGCT
>NW_012123913.1:0-2968 GCF_000951035.1 Colobus angolensis palliatus | reverse complement strand
GCCTCAGCCTCCCAAAGTGCTGGGATTATAGGCGTGAGCCACCATGGCTGGCCAGGAATGATTATTTTTATTATGCCTATATTTTTTAAAAAACATCTTATTTTCAATTCAGTACAATTCAAAGTCTTGGAAAATATCAGATACTTTAAGCTCAAGACCATGTTTCCAGACTGCCAAGTCTCCCATTTCCTTTAATCCATGTACACATAACCTGGGCATGCTCATGAAACAGACAGCTCCAGGAAACGGTCCTGTTTCCAAATCACACACTCTTCCTTCTAATGTGAGCCAAGCAAGCCTCTCACCAAGGTATGACAGCTTAAAAAGTGAAATCAGCTTTCATGATCTGAAGGCTTATGTTGCCAAAGCTCCACTTCAAAGCTCTCAGTGTCTTACTGCAATCATTTGCTTGCTTTTCAGGTGTTGTAAATAAAGGCAAGGGACTCATTGGGTTTCTCACTGAAGAGACTGCATTAAATGCTGACCACAGAACAAGGCAGGAAGCCTAGGCAGAGTTGCAGCTTGGGAGGCAAGGCAAAATAGTTCAATGTGGACTACAAACTTGCATTTCTGGGGAGCATCCAACTGGAAGTATCTGCTAAGCAGATGCATATGCCTTGCTAGAGCTAAGGAGGTTATAGAGCCATCACTATAAAGACCACAGCAAAATCCACCACAGAGATATTGCAGGTGAGAAGTCAGCAGGGCCAGAGAGGGAACCACAGGGAGTGCAGATTACTCTTTAAAGGAAAACAGCCATTAGAGAAGGCAGAGAAAGAGCAATCAGAAAAAAAGGAGGCAGGAATAATTGGTTTCTTAAAAACCAAGAGTGAAAAGAGTTTCAAGAAAATTATGTACAAAATGCTCCCAAGAGATTGGGTAAAATGAGAGTTTTAAAAAGCGGTGCTTGGGCTTGGGTGTTAGGAAGTCAGTCCCTGGCAATGTTTTCCAGAGTTGATTCAAGGAAGAAGGGAGGGGAAAGCCTGGCCACAGAGACATATGGCAGGGGTGAGGTGGGGAAGGAAAGCCTCATCAGACAGTGCTTTCTTACAGCTTAGCTATGAAAGGAAGGAGAGAGATGAGCAGGCACAGAATTAAGGAAGGGAGTTTTTTGTGTTACAAGAAATCTGTTGTGTTTCTGGACTGTGAAGAAAGAGCCAGGAGAGAAAAGGCACTGTAAAGAAAGAAGTGAGTGAGTAACTGATGGAGCAAGAACTCATAGCAAGTAGAAGGAATGGGATTTAGAGCAGGAGAGAAGAACCAGCCTTGAAGATGAGGGAAGCGGAAGGAAAGCTGTATAACCCTCAGGATGTTTCCCATTTATTTATTCTCTGACTTCATAGTTCCATTCGAGTGACACCCAGTCACTGCAAAGTGACCGTGTTTCAGGGCTTCAGCCACCCTTCTGTGAAGAAGTCATTTGTCCAATTTGAGTGAGTTATTCAAACCTAATTTTAAACAATCTGTAAGCTTAAAAATATGGTGAAACCCCATCTCTACTAAAAATACAGAAATTAGCTGGGCATGGTGGTGCGCACCTATGGTCCTAGCTACTCAGGAGGCTGAGGCAGGAGAATCTCTTGAACCTGGGAGGTGGAGGAGGCAGTGAGCCGAGATCGTGCCACTGCACTACTGCCTGGCAAAAGAGTGAGACTCCGTTTCAAAAGAATAAATAAATAAAATAAGCTTTTAAGGTTAAAAAAGAAAAAGGCATAATGACTAAAATAATTGAATTAACATTCCCTTGTTACAGCAAGTAAAAATATTATTAGTTGCCTTGTACGATAATTTTTGTTTACTTATTTAGTTAGATACTTAGTTACTTACTCTGGTAGTTGTAACTAGGAGTAGTTAAATTTTCTGGAAAGCTCTTTTCCAAAGAAGTCGATTAGCACCAATTATGCTGAAACTAAAACAATTTTATTTGGCAGGTCTTTACAAAGATTTAGCTGGTAGACTTGAGCTTTCTAAAGGTGTACTTAGAACTGGCAGCTAGCTAATCCTGGGAGGCCATTTTTAAAACCTAGAATACCAAAGTCTTAATTTTTTAAGGAAAGAATATAAATCAATGTAGCTTACTTTTAAAATGTCATACTCTCTTGTATGACTAATGTCATACTTTCCTGTAGTAAGATACAGACTACACTTTGGTGGGTAAACCAATCAGTGGAATGACAGCTTGACATTATTAAACTCTTCCTGAAAGATCAGTCGGTTTGCTCAATCTATGGTGCCCCTGCTATGCCTGTCCTGCTGCTTTCTGGGCAAGTACAAGCCCACCTTACCAACGTTCATAGCCAAATGCCAACTCTTCTTTCCTCATGACTAGTATCAAAACTCTTCGCTCTCACTGCAATCAATCATGTACTGTGAAAAAAATTCTCTGTTATTGTTAGGCAATGATTGTGAAGTGATTAAAACTCAGAATCCATTCAAAGATTCAGAAATTGTGTTATTATTAGAATTTTTAAGTTCTTGCCCTGCATTTAAATAAACTTATAAGAAAGCAAAATGTTTGCTCTATACTAACACACCTCTCCCAGACCCCCTTTATTATGACTTAATTTAATATTATGTTCTCTTCGCATACACAGAGTAGATACAAATGTACAGACAAACGTTGTTGCTTTAGCGGTATTTTTTTTTTTTTTTTGTAAAATTATGGTTAAGAATAGTTTTCCCATATGCTGATCCTTTTCCGAATAGACCTGTTAAAATTTTTTGAAATATTTTCTTCCAGGAAAAAAATCAACAGATGAATTTGGATGCTTCCTAGAGTCAAAAATCAAAGCCACTTTACCTAATGAGTTTGGGGTTTTTGCCTTGTCATAGAACTAATTCTAATGCCCAAGTATAAACCTGTGCTTTATTACATAAACTCTTTAGAAATGTGTGGGTTTCAATACTTAAAATCCTCAAACTTGACTATCTTTCTGTTGTTGTTGTTGTTGTTGTTGTTAATAGGTGA
>NW_012123912.1:0-1139 GCF_000951035.1 Colobus angolensis palliatus | reverse complement strand
AGATCACAGCACTGCACTCCAGCCTGGGCGACAGAGCCAGACTCTGTCTCAAAAAAAAAAAAAAAAAGAGAGGGAGAAAGAAAACATAGAGGTTTACAGGGGATATACTTATACAGAATGGTTGAAAGTAAAGGGTTAGAAAAATATAAACTAGGCAAATACAAACCAAAGGAAAACAAATAGCTCTGTTAATTTGTCAGGGGAAAGACTTTAAGGCAAAAAGTATTACTACAGATAAAGAGGGCCACAACTTAATGATAAAAAGTTAAATTCACCAAAAAGATATAACAATTCAAATTTTGTAGGCCTTTATTTTTAATTAATTATAATTTGAGATGGAGTCTCACTCTGAAGCCCAGGCTGGAGTGCAGTGGCACTATCTTAGCTCACTGCAACCTCTACCTCCCAGATTCAAGCAATTCTCCTGCCTCAGCCTCCCTGGTAGTTGGGACTACGGGCATGCACTACCACACCCAGCTGATTTTTATATTTATAGTAGAGACGAGTTTTTGTCATGTTGGCCAGGCTGGTCTCAAATCCCTGACCTCAAGTGATCTGCCTGCCTTAGCCTCCCAAAATGCTGGAAGTACAGGAATGAGCCAGTGTGCCTGGCCTATTTATTTATTTATTTATTTATTTTTAGACCGAGTCTCACTTTGTCACCCAGGCTGGAGTGCAGTGACGCGATCTTGGCTCACTGCAACCTCCGCCTCCCAGGTTCAAGCAATTCTCCTGCCTCAGCCTCCCGAGTAGCTGGGATTTAAAGGCACCTGCCACCATGCCTGGCTAATTTTTGTAGTTTTGGTAGAGATGGGGTTTCACCATGTTGGCCAAGCTGATCTCAAACTCCTGACCTCAAGGGATCCACCTGCCTTGGCCTCCCAAAGTGCTGGGATTACAGGCTCACCACCCCTGGCCTGTGTATGCCTTTAAAAACAGAAGGCTTGAAATGTATAAAGGAAAATTCAACAGACCTCAAGGGAGAAATTGATAAATCCACCATTAAAATGACTATTGTGGCCGGGCGCGGTGGCTCAAGCCTGTAATCCCAGCACTTTGGGAGGCCGAGACGGGCGGATCACAAGGTCAGGGGATCGAGACCATCCTGGCTAACCTGGTGAAACCCCGTCTCTACTAAA
>NW_012123911.1:0-1389 GCF_000951035.1 Colobus angolensis palliatus | reverse complement strand
TTTTAGTAGAGACAGGGTTTCACCATGTTGGCCAGGCTGGTCTTGAACTCCTGACCTCAAGTGATCCACCCACCTTGGCCTCCCAAAGTGCTGGGATTGCAGGCATCAGCCACTGCGCCTGGCCCCTGATGGTTTTTTCAGAAGCCATATGTCATCTGCATTGGGAAGGCAGCTGGGCAGGGCAGGCTGGGTATCTCTGCCTGGGGGTGTATATATCCCCTGCCCCTCCCCCAGCAATGGGGGGTCTCTGAGACCTGACCCAGGCAAGATCACAGGTGTGTCTTTTTTCCTGTGTACCCGGCAGTGCCACTCTGTCCCTGCCCAGGTGAATGTGCCCAGCTGGCATTGTTGGGCACACGTCTATTGCTCTTCCTTAATATATTATAAGGGAGACGGTGATAAGTGGCCACATGAGCCTCTGAGGATTCAGTGTCCCCTGCAGGTCCAACCAGTTATGACCTTGGTGTGGCCGTGTCACAGGAAGCTGGAGATGGAATTTCTGCAGGGTGTGCTTTATTGCGTAGCTGCTTGGGTGTTTTTCTTTAGCTGCCCCATCTGTTGGCAAGGATGCGGCATCTGAATGAGGCCCAGGGCTACAGTGGGGAATGTGAACCCGCTGTCCTTGTGGGTGCATATTACAGGCTCCTGCTACTTGCCAAGTGCCAGCACCCCTTGTGGCCTGGCCCTGGCCCTTTAAGAGCCTGTGGGCTGCGTCAGAGGCCCCACGCCCCGGCATGGTGCTTCCTGTCCTTGGAGTTTTTGTCCAAGGCCTGAGACACCAGCCCCTTGGATGGCCTCCAAGATGGTGATATCCGCCCACCCCAAAATTCTGCTGCGGCTGATACAGAAAGACAAACCTGGAGGGCCAGGAGCAAGGGTTCGCCAGAAGGTGCTAGAGGTACCAGCCCAGAAAGAGAGTTAAGTCGGCAAGGAGCAGGCAGGCGGGAGGGCTTCTGAGGCCAGGCACAGCAGGGGCTGCCAGCTTCAGATGGGTTTGGAAACCATCCCTCCTGGGCATAGCAGTTGGGGGCCTCGCTGGGGACAGGGATGGGCTTGGGGGACTCTGGCGAGCATCAGAGGCTGTAGGTGACCAGGAAAGGCGGCAGTGAACAGGTGCCATCGGGGACGGAGATGAGAGGATTCAGGCAGGTGGATGGCCCATCACTGCCAGGTCAGCTGGGCGCTGAGGACAAAGCAAAACTTGGCCTTGAGGGATGGCCAGTGAGCCAAGGCTCGCCGGGAGGATTTCAGGGGATCACGAAGGATCACAGAATGGTCGGTGGGTGGTGTTTTCCCTGCCCTTCCCCCTCACACACCTGCCTCTCGATGTGGCTTGAGTTTGGATGATCCTAAGACATAATAATAATTTTGAGGCCGGGCGCAGTGGCT
>NW_012123910.1:0-1503 GCF_000951035.1 Colobus angolensis palliatus | reverse complement strand
GAGGTGGCGGCGCCTGTAGTCCCAGCTACCCGGGAGGCTGAGGCTGGAGAATGGCGTGAACCCGGGAGGCGGAGCTTGCAGTGAGCTGAGATCCCACCACAGCACTCCAGTCTGGGTGACAGAGCGAGACTCCGTCTCCAAAAAAAAAAGATATAGTAAAACACAGGATGATGAAGGTTTGTTTTTTGTGGTTTTTTGTTTGTTTGTTTTTGTTTTGAGTCTCACTCTGTCGCCCAGGCTAGAGTGCAGTGGTGCGATCTTGGCTCACTACAACCTCCGCCTGCTGGGTTCAAGAGATTCTCCCGCCTCAGCCTCCCAAGTAGCTGGGATTACAGGCGTGCGCCACCACGCCCAGCTGATTTTTGTATTTTTAGTAGAGATGCGGTTTCACCATGTTGGTCAGGCTGGTCTTGAATTCCTGACCTCGTGATCTGCCCGCCTCCCAAAGTGCTGGGATTACATGTGTGAGCCAAGGCACCCGGCAAAGGTCTTTGTTTTTCAATTAATCATCCTATGTGCAAATAAAATGCTCCTAAAAAAGATTAGCATGTTTTTGACTGGGCACAGTGGCTCACGCCTGTAATAAAAATACGAAAATTAGTTGGGCATGGTGGCAGGTGCCTGTAATCCCAGCTACTTGGGAGGCTGAGGCAGCAGAATTGCTTGAACCCGGGAGACAGAGGTTGCAGTGAGCCAAGATTGCACCATTGCACTCCAGCCTGGGCAACAAAAGTGAAACTCCGTCTCAAAAAAAAAAAAAAAAAAAAAGAAATTCAAATGACAGCCAAAGCACAATCTCCTTATCAAAGAAGTACACTGTAAAAAGGGTTTAAAACTGATTTTAAAAACTTCCCTGATCCTACAAATAATTGGGAACTTCAGCTATACAGGGTCCCATTACTCAAGTGATACCTGAGGCTCATTCTCAACATTTGTACATGAAAGAGACTTACACTAATGTTATAAAAAAAAAAAGTCTAAAGAATTTCTAACTCAGACATATCAGAGGTGACACCATCTATACAAATGAAAGAATAAATATAACCAGCAACTGTGTAAAGACAGGAAAAAGAAAAGACTCATCATATTTTAATAGTGCTTTATCTTTCATTCCGCCTGTTTATTTCCTTGAATCTGGGTATGCAAAATATTACCTAGTCTCATCCCCTAAGTTAAATAAACAACTCCAAAAGATCTTGCTTTATGAAACATCTTTTGAAAGCATGGGAAGGAAATGTCATGACAGTTTAATTATTTAGGACCTGCTTCCTAGACTTTTAAATCAGTTCTAGGGGTTTGGTCCTTCCAAGTGTTCCCTTGAAAATTAAAGTAACATTTAACATAACTCTGTTATAAAAGAACTATAAAAAGCAGTTTAACTAGTTTTATAACTCTTATATTTTAAGAGTTATAAAAATATAAAAGTTTGGCCGGGCACGGTGGCTCAAGCCTGTAATCCCAGCACTTTGGGAGGCCGAGACGGGTGGATCACGAGGTCAGGAG
>NW_012123909.1:32515-34094 GCF_000951035.1 Colobus angolensis palliatus | reverse complement strand
CATATTTCAGGATTCTATACATTGCATTCTATAAGGAGCAAGAAAAGGTAAGGAGACCATTGTAGAAATCTAGGCAAGAGCAAATGAGGTTCCGGACAGTTAGTGGCAGTGAGAACAGAAAGGAAGGCGAGCATAGAAAAATTTCAAAGGCATCATCAACAGGGATTGATGCCTAAATGGATTTAGGGAGCCAAGGCAAAGAGAATCAAAGCCCAAGGCCTGGGTAGGAGAATGCTGGTGCCATTTGCAGAAGCAGATAAAGCTCCTTGATAATTCAGACTGGCTACTGCATTTCAGTTGGAGTGGAAACTGTTCATGTTGCAGCTCTTGCATCTACAACTCAGTGGGCGACCATAAATATCTCTTCAGTAAATGAACAAATAATAGTTTAAGTAAGGGAA
The DNA here is from genome assembly GCF_000951035.1 of Colobus angolensis palliatus. Classification (NCBI taxonomy): domain Eukaryota; kingdom Metazoa; phylum Chordata; class Mammalia; order Primates; family Cercopithecidae; genus Colobus; species Colobus angolensis. Next base: position 33,693 of record NW_012123909.1, on the reverse strand, counting down.
ATGGGTGATTCTTTAACCAAGAATAAAGCATTTGCTAAGAACAGGAAGCCAAGGATAAGGCCTGGGTGAATGCCCTCAGTTGGGAGAGGCCAAAAAAAGTGGGTGCAGTGCAGAGAGTGAGGGAATAGGATTAGTAACAAAACAATTTGAGACAAAGGCCTGGGTAGGAATTCTAAAAGTTTATGGTTATTAGACCCATGAAGGAAGCTTTCTTATTGTTTCAGAAAAGGTATATAGTTTTAGGCATTTCTTCATTATAGCGAAACATTGACTACCAGGTCCCTTTTGCTTTGGATAAAGAGATTCCTCCCCAATTCATTCCTCCTTGCATTGTTCCTCATAGGGTCATCCCCACAGAACCTCTGACTTAGAACAATCACTTGGGACACTGCTAAGTCTATAGATTCCTGGCCCCCATTCCAGATTTCCTGAATCTTACTTTAGGGTACAACCTGGGAATGTAAATCTTTACAAGCTTCTCGGTGGTTTTCATGCACACTAACATTTTAGAATCAATGCTATATAATAAAAGATAAAATGACTGAGAAGAAGAGAATATGGCTAAAAATGACCAGATATGTAAATTAAAATCCTTAATACATTCCTGGGAACATGCTCAGCATTTGTGGAAAAGTGAAAGGCAAAGCAACACTGAACAGAAATACATTCTGGAAAGTACCCTAAAAAACTGTTTTGAACAAACAGGTTAATTTACCTCTGGTTTGCATTCAAATCCAGTGACACCACAATGGTAACCAGAAAGCATCATGAAATCTCTTTATGGTAAGTGATAGTGTAGGGAGGTCAACATTGCTGGTTTGACATTCAGCCTTAAACATCAGACTTTTTCAATTCACACGTTTTCTCTTACCCGACAATTGTTTAAGGAAGTACAGGAAAAGACAATCTTTTTCTTCATTACTATTTGGACTTTTAGATCATATCCATCGCCTGTTCCAACACCTAAATGAAATTAAAAAGTTAGGCTGGTTAGCGCAAAGATCAAAATGGCTTGCCAATTAACATCATAGATTAAAAAGAGAAAAAATTAGCTGGGCACGGTGGCTTATGCCTATAATCCTAACACTTTGGGAGGCTAGGCAGGTGGATCATTTGAGGTCAGGAGTTCGAGACCAGCCTGATCAACATGGTGAAACTCTGTCTCTACTAAAAATACA
>NW_012123909.1:28994-31798 GCF_000951035.1 Colobus angolensis palliatus | reverse complement strand
AGAGCCCCACTTTCTCCCAACCCTTTCCATTTCCATGTAGATTCAGGCAGGGAGGACCTAAGTGCTCCTCTTAGGAGGCTTATCTTGACCCCCAGCACTGTGGCTGGGAGTGAGAGCCACAAGGTATGGGAGTGGCTGGGAGTGAGAGGGTTACACATGGAGGACAGAGGGGAAATGAGAGAGCCCAGGGGGATGAGAAAAAAATATGCTTCTGAAAGAAGGTGAGAAAATGATGTGATATGGAAACACCTCCGCCAAGACAAACTCTGAACTAGAGGTGGTTATGAGAAATAACCAGTCTTGAAGTCACAGGGGTCCTCCTCCTCCCTCATCAGAAGCTCACTCTGCCCTGAAAAGTCCACCCTGGGTTGCAAACAGAGAAGCAAAGAGAACAGGAGAGATGGGAAGGTGATGAAGTCCCCCAAATTGGTGATGGAAAAGAAAAAGTGAAGAACATCTAAGGGCTGGCAATCAATGGGCAATTAAGAAGGAATTTATGCATGAGGATATGTAAAAAGACAGGTATGAGTCAGGATCATCTGCATATACAACTATGAGCAAAACCCTCCCAGAGTGGGAACCTTGGCCCTCCTGCCCAATTCTTCAATTTTACATAAACACTTACCACGAATCGAATAAATAATGAATCTTTTTATAAACAGTGTCTTTCTTGGAGGGAGATTCCAGTTGTAGCTATGTTTCACTTGTGCGAAATATCCAACATATCTATTCTGAAAAGCAACAGAAGCCTTACTTTAAGTGGAGATGAAAAGTCTAAAGTCAGCATCCTTATTTGTTCTTTTCTTTCTTTTTTTTTTAAATTGCATAAAGGTTAGGGGCAATAAATAATTAAGGGAACATTTACTGGATGCCATTATATTACTAGACATTTTGAGGGATGCTGCCTCACAACTATCTACCTTGGGGGGAAAATACTCAATTAAGTGCTATGGGGAAGTAACAAGGATGGAGCCGGGTCTTGTTGACAGGCTGCTTATGGTCGAGAGGGCAACTCACCAGAACCAACAACAAAACAGTTACAGCATTAGCAGTGTGCAGATAGAAGCTTAGTTGTGACTGAGTTAGAGGAAGGTTTGTGGTTTAGTGAAGAGCAGGTTCCTGGGCATGAGAGAATGGTATATGTGAAAACTTAAGGGGAATACCTCCATACCTCAGAAGCAGGTTTCCTGTCATTCTTCTTTTGTTCCTGATAGCTAGAATTTCTTCACTTTCCATTTCCCCAATTCTGTTTTCACAAGGAAGCCCCAGAATTCCCTTAGCTTTGTCCTTTCCCTAGGGCAAGCTGTTCACAACGGCTGTCCTTGAATCTATCTTCAAGGGGTTGAAGACCTTTGGTACTGAATCAACTGGTTCACAACTCAAAAGCTGGCCAGGCTGGTGGCTCACATTTGTGATCCCAGCACTTTGGGAGGCCAAGGTGGGCAGACCACTTGAGGTCAGGGGTTCGAGACCAGCCTGGCCAACAGGGTGAAACCCTGTCTCTACCAAAACTACAAAAAGTAGCCATGCGTGGTGGTAGGCACCTGTAATCCCAGCTACTCGGGAGCATGAGGCAGGAGAATTGCTTGAACCCAGGAGTTCGAGGTTGCAGTGAGCTGAGATTGCACCACTGCACTTCAGTTGGGGTGACAGACTGAGATTCTGTCTCCAAAAAAAAAAAAAAAAGGTTCATGGACTCTTCCATACCCATTGAGAACTGTTCATAGAACACAAACTGCCATACTTTCCTTTAGAAAGGGCCAGTCATGAGGAAGGCTCATGAAAGTTCTTAACTTAGGAGTAGATGTAGTCAGTAGAATGGCCCACAATGCAGGATCAGAATGTGATGGTATCTGAGAATCACCACCAGACACAGAGGGTACTCTGTCCTGAGGTCTTGCCAACACAGCTCTCAAACATGCAGCTGAGACCCTGTGTTGCCCTGTCAGTGAATCAGAAGAGATTCAGTTGCAGCCTTTGGTGTGCTAGTTCTGGACTAAAGTTTGAGATGCTACGCACGACTACAGAAGAGGTGCAGATGGGGAGATGTGTGGGGAGAGTTGTTGGGGGAGCTCCATCTAACATCTCCTTGGCTCCTGCCACCAGATTCTCCACCTTCCCCTAAAGGCTGTAACCTGCCAGAGCCCTCAAGCTGCTTTTGCTCCCATGCTTCTTTCTCCTGCAACTTAAAACAACATGGACTGGTAGTAGAAATTAATACAACCAACCCATAGGAGGCACTCACTACAAACAAAGAAGATATTATGAGGAAAGGGTGGAAAGATGGGTAAGCCATGGGCCTTGCCTTTAAAGAGGATACAGAAGTTACCACTTCAAATAGCTAGAGAATAGTGCAAAGTGATATAGTGCCTAAGAGAAACACAAAGGGCTTTAAGAACTGAAAAAGCAAGAGACTACTTGAGGCTGGGAAGGGAAAATGACTCTAGGAAAGGGGCATGACCAATGGCACGAGGGAATCAAGTGTCCATGGGCTGGGAAACAGCACACAGTCTAAATGTGTTAGAGTGTGGGATGTGTGCATGCACAGAGTGGAAGAAAAGGTTGGAAAAGTCAAACTGTGGATCCTGAGTGCCAGGTTGAAACATTTAGTTTATTGCTATTGGCAGTGGGGACATATTCTGGATTTAGAGCATGGAAATGGCATGATTAGGGCTGCACTTCGGTAAATCCACACATTCCTTTTAGTTTAGGGTCTATGACTGTTCTTTGTTTGGTTTTGTTTTTGGCTTGGGAGTGGGAGAAAAGTATCAGTGGATAAGGCTGAGTTCTTTTGCCCAAACTAA
>NW_012123909.1:22904-24719 GCF_000951035.1 Colobus angolensis palliatus | reverse complement strand
AAAAAAAAAAACCTGCAGACGGAAGTGCCCAGGGCCACACAAGCAAAGCCAAAAGACCCTACCCAGCATGCTCTACAGTCCACCCCCGAGGGAGGAGGGAAAGGGAAAGAAGAAAATAATAATAATAATAATAATACAGGAGAGGAAAGAAAAAGAAAAAATCCTACCCAAACAAAAATAATTACACAGATTAGAAGCGCTAGCATCTCCAGATGAGAAGGACCGTGCAAGAATTCTGGCACCATGAGAAATCTGAATGTAGTGACACTACCAAAGAATCACACTAGCTCTCTGGCAATGCTTCCTACCAAAATGAAAACTTAGAAATGACAATAGACAATTCAAAGCTTGGACTGCAAGGAAGCTCAATGAGATTCAAGCTTGAAATCAACAAAAAGAAACTTCTAAATCAATCCAGGAAATGAAGGAAGAGATAAACAATAAGAAATCAATCAGAACTTCTGGAATTAAAAAAACTCACTTAAGGAATTTCAAAACACAATTGAAAGCTTTATCAATAGACTGGACAAAGTAGAAAACATAATTTCAGAGCTTGAAGACTGGTCTTTTGAACCAATCCAGTCAGACAAAAATAAAGAAAAAAGATTTTTTAAAAGTGAAGAAAGTCAGAAATATGAGATTATGTAAAGTGACCAAACCTACAAATTCCTGGTATTCCCTAGAGAGAAAGAGAAAAAGAAAACAACCTGGAAAACATATTTCATTTCTTGAAAATAATTCAAGAAAATTTATTGAATCTTGCTAGATAGACATCTAAGTACAGTGAAGCCAGACAGCACCTGCGAGCATATACCCACCAGACTGTCCAAGGTCACTGTCAAAGAAAAAGCCCCAAAGGCACTAGAGAAAAAGGCCAGATCACATACGAAGTTCGCCCATCAGGATAACAGCAGACTTCTCAGCAGAAACCTCACAAGCCAGGAGAGATTGAGGGGTCTATTTTCAGAATTCTTAAAGAAAATAAATCATAATCAAGAGATTCATATCCTGTCAAACTAAGCTTCATGACTGAAGGAGAAATAGAAACATTTTTCTAGAGAAGCAAATGCCAAGAGAGTTCATTACCACTAGACCAGTCTTACAAGAGATGCCTAAGGAGTTCTAAACATGGAAATGAAAGAATGATACCTGCTATCATAAAAACACACTTAAGTACATAGTTCACAGACCCTGTAAAACAACCACACAATAGAAAGTACAAAAAAAAAAAAAAAACGGCTAACAATGTCATGATACCGTGAAAAGCTCACATGTCAATATTAACCTTGAATGTAAATGGTTTAAACACACCACTTAAAAGTCACAGAGTGGGCCGGGCGCCGTGGCTCATTCCTGTAATCCCAGCACTTTGGGAGGCCAAGGCGGGCGGATCACGAGGTCAGGAGATCAAGACCATCCTGGCCAACATGGTGAAACCCTGTCTCTACTAAAAATATAAAAATTAGCCAGGGGTGGTGGCACATGCCTATAATCCCAGCTACTCAGGAGGCTGAGGCAGGAGAATCACTTGAACCCAGGAGTCAGAGGTTGTGGTGAGCCAATATCGTGCCACTGCACTCTAGTCTGATGATACAGCGAGATTCTGAGGAAGGAAGGAAAGAAGGGAGGAAGGGAGGGAGGGCAGGAGAATCACTTGAACCCAGGAGTCAGAGGTTGTGGTGAGCCAATATCGTGCCACTGCACTCTAGTCTGATGATACAACGAGATTCTGAGGAAGGAAGGAAGGGAGGGAGGGAGGGAGGGAGGGAGGGAAAGAAAAGAAAAGAAGGTAAAGGAAAGGAAGAGGAAGAGGAA
>NW_012123909.1:17955-20464 GCF_000951035.1 Colobus angolensis palliatus | reverse complement strand
TTTTTAGTAGAGACGGGGTTTCACCGTGTTAGCCAGGATGGTCTCGATCTCCTGACCTCATGATCCGCCCGTCTCAGCCTCCCAAAGTACTGGGATTACAGGCTTGAGCCACCGCGCCCGGCCCCAGAAAATGAAATCTAACTCATTTTACAAAGCCAAGATTTGAAGAAACGATGAGAAAGGAAAATTATAATCAATTGCCCAGATGACATGAATTTAAAAATCCTAAACAAAATATTAATAAACAGGATCTGGTAATTTAATAATAAAATAATTTAATGATTATTTAACAAAATAATACAGCACAAGTAAATTACGTTTATTCCAGAAATATGTTAGTTTACCACTTAATCAATGTAATTAACCACATTTATTTATAGGATAAAGTAGAAAAATTATCATCTCAAAGATTCAGAAAAATCTTTAAAAATTCAACATCCATTCATGATTTAAAAAAACTCTTAGTAAACTAAAGGAATTTCTTTTTCTTTCTTTCTTTTTGTTTTGTTTTGTTTTTTGAGACAGAGTCTCACTCTGTCATCCAGGCTGGAGAGCAGCGGTGCGATGTTGGCTCACTGCAGCCTCTGCCTCCTGGGTTCAACTGATTCCCTTGCCTCAGCCGGAGTAGTTGGCATTGCAGGCATGCGCCACCACACCTGGCACATTTTTGTATTTTTTAGGAGAGACGGGGTTTCACCATGTTGCCTAGGCTGGTCTTAAACTCCTGGCCTCAAGTGATCTGCCCCGCTGGGCCTCCCAAAGTGCTGGGATTACAGGTGTAAGTCACGGCGCCCAGCCAAGGAATTTCTTAATCTGATAAATGGTAGCGTGCACACACACAAACACACTCTCGTAAAGCAATTGGAGAGATGTTGAAAGCTTTTCCTTTGAGAATGGAACTGTATGTTGATGTTTGCTATTGCCACTTGTAATTTTACGCTGTACTAAAGGTTCTAGCCAGTGCTAGGGGAGAGAAATGACTGAAATGGAAAAAATACAATTTATTATTTTCATATGATGTAATCATGTACCATAAAATCCAAAAGAATCTATAGATAAATTAGTAGAACTAATAAGTGAGTTTAGACTGGGCACAGTGGCTCAGGCCTGCATTCCTAGCACTTTGGGAGGTGGAGGCTGAGGCTGGCAGATCACTTGAGCCCAGGAGTTGGAGACCAACCTGGGCTACATAGCGAAACCCCATCTCTACAAAAAAATCAAAAAATTAGCTGGGCATGGTGGCACCTGCCTGCAGTCCTAGCTACTCAAGAGGCTGATATGGAAGGATCACCTGAGCCCGGGGAGGCTGAGGCTGTAGTGAGCCGTGATCATGCCACTGCACTCCAGCCTGGGTGACAGAATGAGACCCTACCTCAAAAAAAAAAAAAAAAAAGGTGAGTTTAGGAAAGTTGCTAATTGCAAGATTAATAAATAAAATGAACTGCATTTAAAATAACAAAAAACATTTAGAAAATAAACATTTTAAAGGGATGTCATTTAAATAACCACAAAAGAAATCTAGGAATAAATCTCACCAAAAATATGCACACTTTCTACACAGAAAACAAGAAAGCATTGTAAAGAGAAATTGAAGAGGACCTAACTCAATGAGAGAACACCTCTGTTCATGGGTTGGATGAGTCAATATTGTAAAAATTCAATTCTCCCCAGTCTATAAATTCAATGCAATTTCAAGCAAATTTCTATCTGGCGGGTAATTTAACTAGTTGATTCCCAAATTTATATGGAAAAGTAGATGACCCTAACCCAAACCATTGTGAAGAAAAAGAAAAAGCTGATGATACTCATGTGACTGGAAATGAGGACGTATTAGAAAGCCAGAATAAGATAGTTGTGCTATTGGCACACAGATGAAAAATCAATGAACAGAACAGAAAGGTCAGAAACAGATTCATGCTCTGCAGGGTAGTAAAGAAATGAAAATCTTCTCAACCAGTGTGCTGGAATAATTGGATAGCCATACATGGAAAAAGATGAAACCTGATGCTTTCCTCACACCACACACATAAATCAATTTTAAAAGGAATGAACCTTCTAGAAGAAAATATAGTAGTAAAATGTCCTTTAAACTCAAGGAAAATTGTCTTAATCAGGACACAAATGCACAAACTTTATAAAGGGAAAGCATGATACCCATGACGGTAACACAACTCAGAACTTCTGTCAACCACAGGATACTCCTGAGAGAGAGAAAAGGCAATTCACAGAGCAGAAAAGCTTTCTTGAAATACATTTATGATCAATAACAGAACTGAAATCAGAATACATAAATAATTCCTACAATCAAGAGAAAAAGGATGAATACACCAGGAGAAAAATGGTTAAGAAAATTTAAAATTTACTTTACAAAAAAGGATATCCAAATACTTAATAATCTTGCCAGGCGCGGTGTAGCCTGTAATCCCAGCACTTTGGGAGGCCGAGACGGGCGGATCACGAGGTCAGGAGATCGAGACCATCCTGGCGAACACAGTGAAACCCCGTCTCT
>NW_012123909.1:17022-17890 GCF_000951035.1 Colobus angolensis palliatus | reverse complement strand
TTGAAGAAATGTGGAATATCTTCACTACATCAGTATGGGGTGAATTTCTTAAACATGACAGAAAAGCAGGAAATACATACACACACATAGATGAACAAATTTTACTACCTTCAAAATTACAAACTCCTCTCCAGGCACAATGGCTCATGCCTGTAATCCCAGCACTTTGGGAAGCTGAGGTGGGTGGGTCACTTGAGTCCAGGAGTTCGAGACCAGTCTGGGCAAAATAGGGAGACCCTGTCTCTACCAAAAATACAAAAATTAGCCAGGCATGGTGATACTTGCCTGTAGTCCCACCTACTCAGAGGGGCTGAGATGGGAGGATTGCTTGAGCCCCAGGAGTTTCAGGCTGCAATGAGCCGAGATCGTGCCACTGCACTCCAGCCTGAGTGACAGAGTGAGATCATGTCTCAAAACAAACAAAAATTTACAAAGTTTTGTACAACAAAATAAATCACCATCAAATTTAAAAGGCAACATATTGGGAGAATGTAATTGCAATGCTAAGAAAAATTGGCATTCAGATTCTTGATGAACTCCTATAAATCAATATAAAATATTTTTACTATCATGATACTATTGGTAACCTGCAGGCAGCAACCACAGAAGACAGCAAGACTAATATGAATGAACACTTAAAAAAGAGGCTGCTCTGGTACATACCAGCTGAATATTAATCCTCTAAATAATCTTTAAAAAAATCAACAAAATATTATGTGAACACAGAATAATGTAAACCCCCTCTCAGCAAAAAAGAAAAAAGTCAAATTTGAGATGAATGCTTTCCTTCAAGCAAGGAATTAGCATTAGTTAATAGAAAACTGATGCTAACTTCTTGAATGATAACATTTTAGGTTGGGCAATGTGA
>NW_012123909.1:11941-12452 GCF_000951035.1 Colobus angolensis palliatus | reverse complement strand
TAGATAGGAAGAATAAGTTCAGGAAATTTATTGTACAACATAGTGACCATAGTTAATGATAATGTATACTTGAAAATTGCTGAGAGAGTAGATTTTACAAGTTCTCACCACAAAAATATGTGGAGCAATGAATATGTTAATTAGCTTGATTTAGCCATTTCACAATGTGTATATGCATCAAAACATCATATTGTACACCATAAATATATTGATTTTTTATGTTAACTTAAACATTAAAAAAGATCAGCCTTAAATAAAACAAAAGTACTCTGACATTCTAAAATTAAAGACTGTATTTTGAGAGATATAAACTGGCAAAGCAAAAATAAAGAAATCCAAATACTAGGAAAATGAGGGAAAATATGCTCAACTTTCCGTAGTTCTTTTTTCCTGCTTTCTTCCCTTCCTTATCCTCTCCCTATCCCCTATCCTTCCTCCTCTCCTCTTTCCTTTCTCCTTCCCATCTTTCAGTCTTGGAGCTAATATTTTAAAATGCTAACTATTGTTAATA
>NW_012123909.1:5920-7512 GCF_000951035.1 Colobus angolensis palliatus | reverse complement strand
CATCTTCTAGGGGAGATTCAGGGAATACAAGGTATGCAAATTTCAAGTTCTAATCCACTGTGATTTTTCAAATCGTCCACAAAGTGTGTTTGGCTACTCAGATGAATCTCTTGTAAATACGCACTGTTTAAGCTATCAGATAAGGAAATTAGCTGGTTAGCTAACTTTAAGTAATTTGTTCTAAATCATTAATTCACAGTTAATGTGGTTCTTGTTTAAATCTAATTCATATTGGAGTTCTTATTTAAATTTAATTCTGAATAGATACATCTTTAGAGAGTGATCTGCATATTACAGTCTACCTAAGCACTATGTAAACAAATAAATGCAAAAAGCATATAGTATGATTGTGTGTATGCATGATAGAAAAATATAAACATATCAAATTTTAAATAACTGGTAACAATATGGAGACTGTTTTGGCTCATCTGTTCTCTTATTTTTTAAAATGAAGATATATGTGTACTTATGAGTGTGTGTGTGCATATATATGTATATATATGTGTAACCTTTAAAATGAAAAACAAATAGTAGTTATTATTTAAAATAGTTAATACCACTATATGAATCCAACTTTCAGTAAATGTATCTTTCTGAAACATATACACACATATGTATATATCTCTGTGCAACAACAAAAATGACACAAAATTTTAAAACTGATTAGTATGCTACCCTCAGAGCAACGTTTACTGGCTTAATATTGAGAAAAAGAAAATTAAGGTATCAAAATCATCCATTTATTCAACTGGCAATCTCTGTTAGGAAGAAATAATAAGTTAAAAAGATGAACACTCTGAATCTGCATAGTAGGGGAGGCAAGGATAAACAGTTTTATATACTTCAGAATTCATGGAATTCCTTACATAAAATCTATATGGGTTTAGAAATCACATATAAAAACTACAAGTGTCTATGAGAAATTTAAGCAAATTTTAATCAATTATTTGGATGAGGAAGAACTAAAAGTGTTGAATCAATGGAAGATCAATAGGCTTAGGTTTGACTTCATAAAAATCTGAAATTTCAGCTTAAAAATGCTATAATGAATAACAGGGGAAGTGATTTTTCAGAAAAATGGACTGAATGGGGACTATGCCTAGTATGATAAATTAATAATTCATTAACAACTTAAATATTACTCACTCACCTTATAGATAAATGGGCCAAGGACATAAACAATCCATAAAAGAGAAAATCTAACTGATTAACAACCTACATAAATATTCAGTGTCACCAATAAAGAAGTCAAAACAGTGACATGCCATTTGCACCCATGAAATTAACCCTTTCCCTTTTAATGAGAAAATCCAGTGTTGGCAAAATAAGGCATGAAATTTAAAACTTTGATTTATTGTTGATACAAGAATACAATTGCTCTTGGATTTGGCAATATATATTAAGAATCCTAAAAATGTTCATACTCTTAGCTAGGTAATGTCACTCCTAGCAATCTATATGGAAAAAGCCTTATGCACAAAGATGTCTGTTACTGTATTATTGATTATAGTGACACTTAAATGTCCAACATTAGAGGTTAATCATAGAACTAATGAAATATCATGCAACCACTAGAATACAGTCCTGTCCTT
>NW_012123909.1:0-1821 GCF_000951035.1 Colobus angolensis palliatus | reverse complement strand
TGGATTCAGCCCCATTCCCAGAGATATATATGGACAGATTTCCCACTGTGCTGAAGATCCCGGGTGCTAGAGTGTGTCAAACTCCTGGGTTACTGTCTGTGCCTGAGCAGCTGATGTGCCCGACTTCATACAGTTCTGTGTATCAGACCCAAGGCCCTGGTGGCATGGGCTCACAAGGGGATCTCCTGATCCATGGCTTGCAAAGATCCATGGGAGAAGCACAGTTTCCTGGGCAGGATTGCACAATCCCTCACTGCTTCCCTTGGCTGGGAGTGGGGGTTCCTTTGGCTCCATGATGCCCCTGGCTGGGTCATCACACCCTCTCCCCACTTTTCTTCGTTCTCCGTTGGTCGACCTGTTCATCCAGTCGGTCCCAACGTGAGAACCTGGATATCTCAGTTGAAGGTGCTGAATTGCCTTGCCCCTTTTCATTCCTCTTTGTGAGTGCTGCAGACTGCAGCTGCATCTACTTGGCCATCTTGTATCACTCTAAACATTTCTTTTTCAGCCCAGTTCTTAATTCCTATAATCTCTCATTTATCACCAGTTTCTTGATAAAATAATCTGCCCACGTTCTCCAGTCATGGGATGATGACTCAGGCCGGGGTATCCAGGACATGTTCTGGGAAGCAGCTGAACTTGCAGCCCTGTCCTGTTGGGAACTAAGCTAAAACACTGCAGAGAGGTACTGTCCTGTTGGGAACTAAGCTAAAACACTGCAGAGAGGTACTGCCCTGTTGGGAACTGAGCTAACACACAGCAGAGAGTGACTGTCCTGTTGGGAACTGAGCTAACACACAGCAGAGAGGTACTGTCCTGTTGGGAACTGAGCTAACACACTGCAGGGAGGTACTGCCCTGTTCGGAACTGAGGTAACACACTGCAGAGGGGTACTGTACTGTTCTGAACTGAGGTAACACACTGCAGAGGGGTACTGTCCTGATGGGAACTGAGCTAACACACTGCAGAGGGGTACTGTCCTGATGGGAACTGAGCTAACACACTGCAGAGAGGTACTGTTAACACACTGCAGAGGGGTACTGTCCTGATGGGAACTGAGCTAACACACTGCAGAGGGGTACTGTCCTGATGGGAACTGAGCTAACACACTGCAGAGAGGTACTGTCCTGTTGGGAACTGAGCTAACACACTGCAGAGGGGTACTGTCCTGTTGGGAACTGAGCTAACACACTGCAGAGAGGTACTCCTTCCACCTCACAGCAACTGACGCCGGCCCTCAATAATTATACTTTTATTGAGGTATAAAAAGTATTATAAATTACATAAAATTAAACAATGATCCTTTCAGCTGGCATTTCACAGTAAACAGCATTATATGTTTGAAATTAATTTAGTCATCCACAGAGCCTAAACCAGTATGCCTTCACTATAATTTAGGATCTCAACCTAAGAATACCCATTTTGGTTATAGCATCTCCATCTTTCTTCCCTATGGTAGACTATCAAAAACAGCCACAATTCTTTATAATTCCGTCCATCAAGAATTCGAGTTTATTTTCTACTCCTTGAATCCAGACTGGTACTGTAATTTGCATTGTCCAGTAAAATACGGTAGAAGTAATATATAATTTTGAGCCTGGGTCTTAAGAGGATTTGCATTGCTTTGTTGCCGCTCCAGGGACTCTTGCCTCTGCCATCATGTGAACAGGCCTGAAGTAGCCTACTGCAGAATGAGAGACCACATGGGGCCATTCAGCCAAGTCAGGTTATTTTCTTTCCTTTCATTTAAAAAATCTGTTTCCTTCATTCTTTAAAAATATTTTTAATTGACACATAATAATTGTTCATATTTATAAGGTA
>NW_012123908.1:0-1185 GCF_000951035.1 Colobus angolensis palliatus | reverse complement strand
CTCGGCCTCCCAAAGTGCTGGGATTACAGGCTTGAGCCACCGCGCCCGGCCTTCCTTTCCTTTTTATTGCCAGAAAGAAAAAAACAAAAACAATCAGGGTGCTAGATTTGCACAGACTGGCAGGTTCTGCCCACTGCCAGCTAGCTGAGCTTGGGCTTCCTTTCCCCCATTCTCCAATTCATCACCTGTGTATTCTACCTAATTTTAGTCCTAATGGGTTGCTTTGTAATTTATTTTTTTTGTTTTTTTATTTTTTTGAGATGGAGTTTCGCTCTTGTTGCCCAGGCTTGAGTGCAATGGCATGATCTCAGCTCACTGCAACCTCTGTCTCTGGAGTTCAAGTGATTCTTCTGCCTCAGCCTCCCGAGTAGCTGGGATCACAGGCACACGCCACCACACTTGGCTAATTTTGCATTTTTAGTAGAGACCGGTTTCTCCATGTTGGTGAGGCTGGTCTCGAACTCCCGACCTCAGGCGATGCTCCCACTTTGGCCCCCCAAAGTGCTGGGATTACAGGTGTGAACCACTACGCCCAGCCTGTGATTTAAATAAAAGGAAACAGCCTGGGCATGGTGGCTCACACCTGTAATCCCAGCACTTTGGGAAACCGAAGTGGGAGGATCGCTTGATGTCAGGGGTTCGAAACCAGCCTGGGTAACATAGTGAGACCCCCCCCATCTCTAATAAAGAATAATACATGAATAATAAAATAAAATAGGCCAGGCATGGTGGCTCCAGCCTGTAACCCCAGCACTTTGGGAGGCCAAGGCGAGTGGATCACCTGAGGTCAGGAGTTTGAGACCAGCCTGGCCAACACGGTGAAACCCTGTCTCTACCAAAAATACAAAAATTAGCCAGGCGTGGTGGTTCATGCCTGTAATCCCAGCTACTTGGGAGGCTGAGGCAGAAGAATTGTTTGAACCCAGGAGGCAGAGGTTGCAGTGAGCCTAAGATCATACCACTGCACTCCAGCCTGGGCGACAGAGCAAGATACTGTCTCAAAACAAATTAATGATAAAAGTAAGATAAAACAAAACAGAGCTCCTTGCAGGAGGAAACTCACGCACACACCTACCTGAACCGGCTTCTTACTTTTCTGCCACCAGGGGGCGATCCTGCTATGGCGTTCAGGCATCTGACTCCGGGGTGGAGCTTTGCGGACTAGGGGAGGGTTAAGCATCCAGT
>NW_012123907.1:0-1953 GCF_000951035.1 Colobus angolensis palliatus | reverse complement strand
CCAGGCGGGCGCAGTAGCTCATGCCTGTAATCCCAGCACTTTGGGAGGCCAAGGTGGGTGGATCACTTGAGGTCAGGAGTTTGAGACCAGCCTGACCAGCATGGTGAAACCCCATCTCTACTAAAAAAATACAAAATTAGCCGGGTGTGGTGGTGCATGCCTGTAATCTCAGCTATTCGGGAGGCTGAGGCAGGAGGATTGTTTGAACCCGGGAGGCAGAGGTTGCAGTGAGCTGAGATCATGACATTGCACTCCAGCCTGGGCAACAGGAGTGAAACCTGCCAGGTGAGGTGCCTCACGCCTGTAATCCCAGCTCTTTGGGAGGTCAAGGTGGGCGGATCATGAGGTCAGGAGTTCGAGACCAACCTGACAAACATGGTGAAACTCCATCTCTACTAAAAATACAAAAATTAGCTGAGTGTGGTAGTGCACACCTCTAGTCCCAGCTACTTGGGAGACTGAGGCAGGAGAATCTCTTGAACCCAGGAGACGGAGGCTGCAGTGAGCTGAGATTGTGCCACTGCTCTCCAGCCTGGGCAACAGAGTGAGACTCTGTCTCAAAAAAAAAAGAAAAAAAGGGTCCAGTATCTAGAATATATGAAAACTCTTACAACTCCACAATAGAAAGGCAAAAAATGCAACTAAAAATTGGGTTAGGAATTCGAATAGACAGTTCTCTAAAGAAAATATATAGATGCCCAATGGGAATATAACTGCCTAAGGAGTTCAGCCTGCCCACTGCCCAGACAGGGCGGGCTCATCAAGACTGGGGATTGCAACAGAGAAAGTAATTCACGCAGAGCTGGCTGTGCGCGAGACCGGAATTCTATTATTACTCCAGTCAGTCTCTATGAGCACTGGGGAACTGGGGAGCAGAGCGTTTTTTTAATTTTTTATTTATTTTTATTTTTTTAATTTTATTTTATTTATTTTTTTTTTTTGAGACGGAGTCTCGCTCTGTCGCCCAGGCTGGAGTTCAGTGGCGCGATCTCAGCTCACTGCAAGCTCTGCCTCCCGGGTTCACACCATTCTCCTGCCTCAGCCTCCCGAGTAGCTGGCACTATAGGCACCCGACACCACGCCTGGCTAATTTCTTGTATTTTTAGTAGAGATGGGGTTTCACTGTTAGCCAGGATGGCCTCAACCTCCTGACTTCATGGTCCTCCTGCCTTGGCCTCCCAAAGTGCTGGAATTACAAGTGTGAGCCACCACACCTGGCCTCTCTGTCTCTTTAAGTTCCAGTTGGAGAACCACCAAATTGGACACAGTTCCCCCAGGGAGAGGTGCCAGAATGGGGACAGATGTTCATTTTTTTTTTTTTTTTTGAGGTGGAGTTTTGCTCTGTCACCCCAGCTGAGATGTTCGTTTTTTATCTTATATAATTCTGGATTCTTCCAGTTTTCTTTCACAAGCCCTTATTGCTTTTGTAATTTACAAAATGTGAAACACAAGTTGCACATGAGACGTTTCCTTGCTTGTTTCTAGAAAGAGAGGCGTGGGATCGGCAGAGCCCTGGCAGCCTGACAAGCAAACGGACCCCATTCTGCAGTAATTAGAAAATGTCATGCTACGATGCCGTGTGAAGCACACGCCAGCATCTGCCAAAACGCTCAAGCTGGATCGAATTACGGGGAAACATGAGATGGGTCCAGATTCCGCAGGACACCCTCCCTGACAGCTGGTACGGAATCCTCAAAAACGTCAATGCCGTGAAAGACATACATAAAACAGAACAAAAGGTAGGAGGGCCGGGCGCAGCGGCGCACGCCTGTAATCCCAGCACTTTGGGAGGCTGAGGCGGGTGGATCAAGAGGTCAGGAGTTCAAAACCAGCCTGGCCAAAATGGTGAAATTCTATCTCTACTAAAATTACAAAAAATTAGCCAGGTGTGGTGGTGCATGCCTATAATCACTTGAACCTGGGAGGCGGAAGTTTCAGTGAGCCAAGACTGAG
>NW_012123906.1:0-1021 GCF_000951035.1 Colobus angolensis palliatus | reverse complement strand
AGAGACGGGGTTTCACCATGTTAGCCAGGATGGTTTCGATCTCCTGACCTCGTGATCCGCCCGTCTCGGCCTCCCAAAGTGCTGGGATTACAGGCGTGAGCCACCGCCCCTGGCCAGAAACTGTTCTTTTGTCCATGAGTCCTGCACTCCTGTAGCTTCTAGCAGGTATGGCTGACATCATCATAATTCTTTTCAAAATTTCATGGTCTGTGACCCAAGGTAAACCTGAAACCAGTCAAATGTATAAAGACAAAGCCTTGCCTGCCTGGGTCCCTCCCTCCCCTCCCCTCTGCCCAGATGTCCCCACTTCAGATCCTTCCTGCACCTAGTGAGCAGCTGATGTTCTGTCCCCACAGTCCTCTCACATCCCACTCTCGTCAACTCATTCACGTTGTAAGGTTCATTGATTGACCCGGCTCTCTTCATCGTTCCTAGGGTCTTGAATTCTAACCTTCTCTGTACTGGAGGAATGAAAGACTTAGAAGGCAGGGGGCACATAATATCAAAAAGTCTGGATTCAGTGTCAGGAAATCTGCTTCTCATCCCAGTTCTGCTTCTGTTTGACCCCTCAAAGTCAGCTTCCCCATCTATAAAATGAAAGCACAGGGCAGAAGAGCAGATGATCGATCCCATACCCTCATTCTATGCCTTCATCCCACCCAAGCAGATGCAGAGCTGGGAGGGGAATGGACTTTGGGACTAGGGAGACCTGGGTTCCAGTCCTGGCTTTGACTCGTACTAGCTGTTTGATTTGGTGGAAACAACCTAATTTCTCTGAGACTCAGTTTTCTCTTCCATGAAATGCCACTGCACTCCAGGCTGGGCAGCAAACCAAAACTCCCATCTCAATAAACAAATAAGCAAATAATAGAAATCCCTACCTGTGGTTTACTCTGGTGAGAGCTGGAGAAAGTGTAAGTAAAACCCCTGTTGGAGACTAAATGAAGAGACTGGCACTAAATAGAGGGCCGCTATCATCCTTTTTTTTTTTTTTTGAGATGGAGTCTTACTCTGTCACCAG
>NW_012123905.1:0-1175 GCF_000951035.1 Colobus angolensis palliatus | reverse complement strand
CTTTTCACCTAAGAGAAGAGAAAGGAAATATACTGCTAGCCACTGGAAGTAGGGGCTTCAAGCTCCAAGATGAGTCTCTTTGCTTTTCTGTGACTCAGTTTCCCCACCTGTAACATGAAGCATTTAGAGTAGATGCTCCTTAAGGATCTGTCTGCCAGTAAAGTTCTGCTGTTCAAATTCGCCCAGGTTCACAAGCTTCAGATTTCTCCTCTGAGAGCTGAATATTTGTTTAACCAGAATGAGTGCTTGTCTCACGGAACAGTCCTAGGAGTCACTGTGGGGCTCTCAGAAGAGAGGGACAGGAGCATCTGGCAGCTGTCTGTCACTGGTGATTCTGCCACCACGAGCTCACAGCCTGCTAGGAGAGGAGACAGGGAAAGGGATGCTCTAATACATGCGGGTGGAAGAGGCTAGGGGGTGCTGGAAGAGGTGTCACAGAAGCAGTGGCTTTGGAGAGGGAGTCTGAGGGAGGTAGAAAGAAGCTATGAAACAGGCAGGTTAGAGAGAAGAGGAGGGAGAAGAAAAGCCACAGGACAGGCCGGGCTTAACTAGACCTGGCTTTGTTCAACTGGGAGGGATGTGAGCAGGAAAAGGGCAGAAAGCTTGGGCAGGGACTCCATTAAGAATGTCTCCAGACTCTGAGCAACCCCCATCCGATTCCTCACCCTCCAAACTCCCAGAGAAGGAAAATCACAGGGGAATTTTGCAGGATCATTTATACCTCACATGCTAAGGTAAGAAAGATTTTGACACATTTCCACATGGCTTGGTTTGCTCACACAATCATCCCATTTAGCTTATTAAATTTCAAGAATAATTTGGTCAGAATAAGCACACAAAAATCACAAGTGAAGCTTTGAAACATATCTGGAAGTATGCATGCCTGGCTCCTCAGGAATTAAAGATCTCTTAGTTCTCCGGAATCATCAAAGCACAAAAAAGTGAGGGCACAAACCACCTACATCACAGATAGAGTGACTCATTTTCTTGGGTTCCCTGTCCTCTCCTGTGCCAGGCCAACCTGGACCCAGAAAACTCTGCTTTTAGGTTAAAGAGAAAAAGAGACACTATCAGGTGCAGCTTGACTCCTGATGCTTTTCACCTAAGAGAAGAGAAAGGAAATATACTGCTAGCCACTGGAAGTAGGGGCTTCAAGCTCCAAGATGAGTCTCTTT
>NW_012123904.1:0-1300 GCF_000951035.1 Colobus angolensis palliatus | reverse complement strand
AGACAGAGTCTCGCTCTGTCACCCAGGCTGGATTGCAGTGGCATGATGACAGCTCACTGCAACCTCCGCCTCGCAGGTTCAAGCAATTCTGCCTCAGCCTCCCGAGTAGCTGGGACTACAGGCGCCCGCTACCATACCCGGCTAATTTTTCATATTTTCAGGAGAGACGGGTTTCACTGTGTTAGCCAGGATGGTCTCAATCTTCTGACCTCGTGATCCTCCCGCCTCGGCCTCCCAAAGTGCTGGAATTAAAGGCGTGAGCCACCACGCTCTGCCTTTTTTTTTTTTTTTAATGGATGAGGTCTTGCTATATTGTCCAGGCTGACCGAATAGACTGTTTTATAAGGTAGTAAGCTCCCCTTTAGTCAAAAAGAGGCTAGCTGGGCGTGGTGGCTCACGCCTGTAATCCCAGCACTTTGGGAGGCCAATGTGGGTGGATTACTTGAGGCCAGGAGTTCAAGACCAGCCTAACCAACATAGTGAAACCCTGTCTCTACTAAAATTACGAAAATAAGAATAAATAAGCCGGGCGCGGTGGCTCAAGCCTGTAATCCCAGCACTTTGGGAGGCCGAGACGGGCGGATCACGAAGTCAGGAGATCGAGACCATCCTGGCCAACACGGTGAAACCCCGTCTCTACTAAAAATACAAAAATTAGCCGGGCGTGGTGGTGCATGCCTGTAATCCCAGCTACTTGGGAGGCTGAGGCAGGAGAATTGCTTGAACCCAGGAGGCAGAGGTTGCGGTAAGCTGAGATCGTGCCATTGCACTTCAGCCTGGGCAACAAGAGCGAAACTCCATCTCAAAAAAAATAAAATAAAATAAAATAAATACGAAATTAGCTGGGCGTGGTGATGGGCGCCTGTAATCCCAGCTACTCAGGAGACTGAGACAGGAGAATTACTTGAACCCAGGAGGAGGAGGTTGCAGTGAGCCAAGACTGCACTACTGCACTCTAGCCTGGACAATAAAGCGAGACTCTGTCTCGAAATAAATAAATAAATAAATACAAAAATAAAAAATAAAAAAGACTGTGAAGAAATGTACCAGACTGCTATTTCTTAGTTGAAAAAGTTTGAATGGTTTTCAGTATACTGTATTCTCTCTGTTAATTGTATATATATAATATTTATGATTTTTAAACAGACCCATTTTAGCATTTTGTTAGCATTTTAATGTATATAAATAGGACAAATTGTTTTTTCTTCCTTAACCTGTTTGCCTCTTTGATATTTTCAATGTTTATAGCAATGTAATGATTAAATAATGTTTTTTTTTTTTTTTTTTTGAGACAGAGTCT
>NW_012123903.1:0-1136 GCF_000951035.1 Colobus angolensis palliatus | reverse complement strand
TTGCAGTAAGCCGAGATCGCACCCTGCACTCCAGCCTGGGTGACAGAGCAAGGCACTATCTCAAAAAAAAAAAAAAAATCACTGTAATGTTTAAATATGTAGATCTGATTGATATATTTTACTTTTGGTTGTGGATGATTTGTGTTTCAGTATTAATATTTAACTTTTTCAAAATAAGTTTAATGCCAACATAATTTAAGATACTGAAATTTCACAAAACTGCTTCCAAATGGTTTGATTAAACATAAAATTCTAGTTACCTGGTTTTATGGTACATTTTAATTTGGTTTACTTACTGCCACTATAAATCTCTGAATTTATCAAAGGACTAGATGAACATTTTAGTAAAATAACATCAAAACATCTAAAATGAATATTTATAAATTAAAATTGAAACTATAACTCCTTAAAATCTAGAGATTGGTCTCTGCAAAGTCTGAGTATAATATGTTATTTCTTGTTATTTTAAAAATGAAGGAAACAGGCTGGGCTCGGTGGCTCAAGCTTGTAATCCCAGCTGGGAGGCTGAAGTGGGTGGATCACCTGAAGTCAGGAGTTTGAGACCAGCCTGACCAACATGGCGAAACCCTGTCTCTACTGAAAATACAAAAATTAGCCGGGCGTGGTAGTGGGCACCTGTAATCCCAGCTTCTTGGGAGGCTGAGGCAGGATAATTGCTTGAACCCGGGAGATGGTGGTTGCACTGAGCTGAGATCAGGCCAGTGTACTCCAGCCTGGGCGACAGCAAGACTCCATCTACAAAAAAAATAAAAGAATGTTATTCCATATTATTGACCTTGCATAAAACCTAAGATGACATTAATCTGTACACAGCTGATAAATCTGCCTTAAACATTAACAACAATTTGGCCGGGTGCGGTGGCTCAAGCCTGCAATCCCAGCACTTTGGGAGGCCGAGACGGGCGGATCATGAGGTCAGGAGATCGAGACCATCCTGGCTAATACAGTGAAACCCTGTCTCTACTAAAAATACAAAAAATTAGCCGAGCGTTGTGGCGGACGCCTGTAGTCCCAGCTACTCAGGAGGTTGAGGCAGGAGAATGGCGGGAACCCGGGAGGCGGAGCTTGCAGTGAGCTGAGATCCGGCCACTGCACTCCAGCCCGGGTGACAGAGC
>NW_012123902.1:0-5214 GCF_000951035.1 Colobus angolensis palliatus | reverse complement strand
TTATAGTAGCTTTCTATGGAGTTTGGCTTTTTTCTGCTCATAGGCATTCTGTAGATGGATGTTTTAAGTCAGTGAGCTTTGCTTTATTGATTCGTGACAGGTATCTTTTTAGTGGGCTTCTGCCTCAAGGTAGTAGGTGGGGTGGGTTTGCTGTTCCTTTGGTTTTGCAAATGCCTGGATTTCCCTCTTCTGGCAGTTGTCGGGTGTGTGCGGAGGTCACCTCCCTTTCCTGGTCACATTCCCCTTCCCATCAGCCATGCTGCTCTGACCTCCGCTGCCTCCCAGCTCCTTCCCCTCAGTTGCTTGAGTGACTCCCAGGATCTGGCCTCACAGAGACTTTCTCTGTCTGAGTTTTCTTTCGGGCTGTGTGGCATGCTGTCTTTGGGTGGCGGGCTTTAGCTTTCTTCCTGCCCTCCAGACCCATAGACCCACAGGGCCAGTGAGCTGTGTGGGATCTGACGCTTTCTTACTGGAGAGCGGGGGCTGGGGCCCCTGTGTCCTAGGAATGTGAAAGTCGTGGTCCTGTGTCAGTCGTGTGCGGTCCATGTTGGTCCTGGGGTGTTTTGGGAAGATGTGTGGAGAGAGTCAGATCTGTGAGGCCCAGAAGCACCTCATGTTTGTCCATGTGTGATGCCAGCTGCATTTCTGCAACTTATTACTTACACATGGGTGCTGTGGGCTTTTGAACTCCAGATGGAATCCTTACCTCAGTAAACCACCAAAGCCCTCTGCAAGCAGTAGAACCTATCTCAGCGTCCGTCCACAAAAAGCAGAGCTTTGTGCTTTCGCCCTTTTCGACTCAGGAAGGTATGTGATTCTTCACTTTCTTAAAATCCTTAATCACTAGTTGTGAAATGTGGTTTCCTTACGTAAAGCCGTTTCTTTCTTTTTGTTTCTGTTTTCATCAGAAATGTCAGGTTTGTCCTTCCACATCGCTTCCTTGGATGAGAGTGGGGTTCTCAATGTGTGGGTGAGTAGTGGCCCGGGCCGGGCACACGCGGGGCCTGAGTGAGGTGGTCTGGGTGGAGGTGGCGCCTGAACGGCGCAGGGGGCAAGGCCCAGTTGGCTGTGGTGGGAAATGGAGAGCAGGACAGCTTCCTGGTCCCGAGCAGAAGGGATGCGGAAGGTCGCACAGGGCAGGTTTGGGCCCTTTCATGACAGCGAAATAGGAATCTCACACAGGGCTTTGGGAACGTGGAATGAGAGTGGGAAGGGAACAAAATGTTAGGGCCAAGGTCACGCTGGATCGGCTTGTCCTGGAGGATGCGCCAAGACTGTGGATTAAGTCACCAAGTGAAGAGAACACGAGGAGATCAAAGCAAAGGAGTCAGCTTGTAGAGCATTAGTTCTGAGGCTAAAGATCAGTGTCTTTTTCTGGAGCAGTTATGTTGTAGTTCCTAATGTAGCACTCCATCTTAATTAGAGCTACGCTTTGCTTAGGTTGTGTCATAATTATAAAATGTATCAATATTCATTTTCAATATTCTATTTTTAGGTGGTTGTTGAATTACCAAAGGCAGACATCGCAGGTTCAGTAAGTGATTTAGGTAACTATTAAGTAAAAAAATGAATTTTAGTGTTTTCTAAAATGAATAGAGATTAAAGGCACTGATAAGTGTGGCCAGGCGCAGTGGCTCATGCCTGCTGGGAGAGGCTGAGGCAGGAGGATCGCTTGAGCCCAGGAGTTTGAGACCAGCCTGGGCCACATAGCAAGACTCCGTCTCTACCAAAAAATTCAAAAATTGGCTGGGCCTGGTGGTGCACACCTGTAGTCCCAGCTGCTTGGTAGGCTGAAGTGGGAGGATTGCTTGAGCCTAGGAGTTTGAGGCTGCAGTGAGCCCTTATCTTGCCACTGCACTCCAGCCTGCGTGATGGAATGAGACCTTGTTTCTCTGTTTTTTTTTTTTTTTTTAAAATAACTGCTTTGAAAGGTATAAATTACTACCTGGAAAATGAAAATTAAAGTTGTATATCATATAACCTTATCAGCTGTTGAACAAGTGTCTTAATTAACTAGAATAATCAAATGATATTCTGAATGTTTTTTTTTTTTTTTTGAGACAGAGTCTTGCTCTGTCGCCCAGGCTGGTACAGTGGTGTGATCTTGGCTCACTGCAACCTCTGCCTCCTGGTTTCAAGCAGTTCTCCTGCCTCAACCTCCCAAGTAGCTGGGACTACAGGTGTGCACCACCAGGCCCAGCTAATATTTGTATTTTTAGTAGAGACAGGGTTTCACCATGTTGGTCAGGCTGGTCTCAAACTCCTGACTTCAGGTGATCCACCTGCCTTGGCCTCCCAAAGTGCTGGGATTACAGGTGTGCACCACCACGTCCAGCCTCTGAGTGCATGTTTTGATTTTAGTAGGGTTTAATGAGTTCTGTTTACAACTGAGTACCATTCAGTTCTGTCAGACAAGTCGAGGACAGCTGTGTTCTGCAGCTGTTTCCTACGTATTTCAAGCGTCCGAGTCTTTCAATGCACATTCATTTTGGGGCTGCTTCCTTTCAGTTTTGGATTTACAACCCCAGGGCGTATCAGGAACACTGGATGCTGCCCCTGAGGGCCCCTAGACTGGATCCCAGGATGGCAAAGGTCCCCGGGTCTGGGCAGAGCAGAAGCGACTTGAAGCAAAGCTAACAGCACCCCTCACAGGTGGCTGCTCTTGATGCTATGGAGTATGATCTTCAGTTCCACAAAGGGCTCAGAAGTGACAGAGTAATTCAGTCCTGTGTGTTCTGTGGTTGGGATTAGCCCATGTTTTGATCTCAACTTCCTTCTCACCTCATTGGCCTCCCACCACCCAGTTTGTAATGACGAGCCCCCCTTCCACCTTGCTTGTGTCAGGGGTGTTTTCCTGTGTAGATCTGGCAAAAAATAATATGAATGAGACCGGCTTTGTTCCTAACCTCTTGAGATTAGGGAAGAGGGCGCTTTGGGCCTTGGAGCAAATGCTGTGTGCTCTGTATTCACACGTCTGTGGTGGCCCTTACAAACTGACTCTTGATTCTGACTTCAGTAAAAATAAGACAGCCATGGCGTTCATTTCACTGGTAAATGCTTTAGAGGTGGAATCACCATGTTTCTCAATGTGTTCTTCATGCGGCACCCTCTCTGCTCTGTGTTGTCCACTCCAGGCTGCCCCTAGAATCCCAGAACGTCAGAGCTGGGGAGCCTGGCAGGGGTCCTGGTGCCTTCTCAGTGTACGCAGGTCACGGGGTGGGTTAGTGATGGGGTGAGACTCACACAGTCGGTCTCAGCACCAGCCCCCCCCTTCACACCCAGGGTTCTGCCCCAAATACCCAGAACTCTTGTGACCTTGAGAGTTTGCCTTGAGGCTGGTTGTACCATTAACATGTTACGTGATCAAGGTATTTGTCAAACAATTACGGATGGTACTGAGGAGATCATTTCTGTCCATAGTCAGGTGATAATCTGGCTATGGAGACAAAATCATTCTGCATAAAAAGTATTTGCATACAAATGTTTTGTAGTACATGACAGTCATGTAAAGAATATCCTGGGGTGGTGAGTATTCCATTTAAAAATATTGCTGTATAGAAACATCCTTTCTTCACTGAACCACTTACCAAAATTGCTACCATGTTCCAGCCTTGCCTTTAGGAAGGGAGGATGTTCAGACCAGCCCGTTGTTCACGGTGGCTGCCAGCTCTTTGTGTAGGCATCGGATGGGTGGCTGTTGGAGAGCTGAAGTCTCAGAAGGAGGCAGCCAGCATCTTTTTATGAAACGTTCTCTGCATAAGCGAGGTCCAGTCCTAGGTGCTAGGAGACCTGGGCAAAGACCCCAGTCCGGGAGAGGGCGACTGGTGGTGGACGTCCTGGAGCGGAGGCCCAGCAATAGGGCCCGGCCAGAAAGGCTGCCTGTGGGC
The DNA here is from genome assembly GCF_000951035.1 of Colobus angolensis palliatus. NCBI lineage: Eukaryota > Metazoa > Chordata > Mammalia > Primates > Cercopithecidae > Colobus > Colobus angolensis. The sequence goes on along the minus strand of NW_012123902.1, from coordinate 1,327 downwards.
GATGGCGTGTAGGGGCCAGTGGGAGGGCCTGGTCAGAAAGGCTGTCCGTGGGCGATGGCGTGTAGGGGCCCAGCCGGAAAGGGCCTGGCCGGAAAGGCTGCCTGTGGGCTGTGGCATGTAGGGGCCAGTGGGAGGACCCAGCCCGAAAAGCTGCCCACGGCCGGTGGTGTGGGAGCCGAGATGCCGGGTGGGGGGCGTGCCGGGAAGTTTCACATTTGTGAATGGGCGACGTTGACCCTTCTTCACTGTGGTTGTGACTGATATGCAGCAGTTACAGGGACCCGGCCCAGCTGCAGATTGGGTTTATTTCTATCTGCTTTTAATTCACCTGCCCCCAGAGTTCTAGGCAATGCCTTACCCAGAATTTGGGTTTTAACATCCATAGATTTCTAGTTTTTCTCCTTGCGGTAGTTTTAGAGGGAAAGTGATATTGGGAGCAGGCACAGGAGGCAAAACCAGTGGATGGCCAAGGAGCCAGAGCTGTAGCCATGAATGCTTTCAGGGAAGGAAAAGAAAAGCAGTCAGGCCTCAGAGCTGAGGCTCTGTGTTGTTTGAGAAGGAAGCTGGAGAAGCTGCTGGAACAGAGTGAGGTCAGACGCACTTGGCTGAGGAGCCACTCTGCCTCCTGTACGTTCTGCCCGGAGACCAGCAGATTTCTGAGTCTCTGGGATGGTGGAAGGAAAGGTCGTGCAACTTTCCTGTAGGCGTCAGAGCCTCGGTAGACATTCACAGGGCAACGTTTGCTGCTGTGATCTAAGGCTTCTTTAGTGTATATACATTCGTACACATGTACAGATTGCTTACTGCCCTTATTTTATCAGATCTAAAGATATGAAGGCTCCCAGGTCATGGTTCTACAATCTTTCTTCCCATAAGACTTTGAACTGCGAATTCTTGATTCTTCTCCTAAGGGAGTATACATGAACCTCACCCAGAGGACGGAAGGGATGCTGTGTATTGATTTGCATTTGATATTATTTCATAACACAGATATTTAAGCAATGAAAAATGATTCCAGGCAACTATAACTAGATTTTGATTTAGCTTCTGTTGAAAGGTGTGTTGATTTTGGTTCATCTTTTTTTTAGGTCTAATGCCTGGAGGGAGGGTCAAGCTGGTACATAGTGCTCTGATCCAGCTGGGTGACAGGTAAGATGTGAGGGAAAACGCTTCACTATTTCACAAAGACCTAGAAGGAAAATAACACTGGGGAATTGCATATATGGTAAATGGTGAGCTTTTGTGATGAAGACGTCCATTTTCTCACATTGTTTTTTTTTTTACTGTTTTATTAGTCTATTCTTTTTATTTTTCTATTTTTTTGAGA
>NW_012123901.1:0-3074 GCF_000951035.1 Colobus angolensis palliatus | reverse complement strand
AAAAAAAAAAAAAAAAAAGTAATATTTCATAGTCAATGTATTGAAATGCAATAGTGGTTTACAAAGCAACACTTAATATCTCTCATTGCATACACAGTTTTCTCTTCCCATCCCATTTTGATTCCAAGTATCTACCTCATGAATTTTATTCAATGTAGATTTAAAAATTAACCTCTGGAAACCATAAGCAATTTCTTATGGGAAGAGTTAATTGTTGCTTAATGGAATCTTGATTTTTCAATGTGAAATTCATATTTATTCACTAGCATTTTATCTGCTCATTCTGTTTTGTTATAACTCTTTATTACAATTTTATCTAATGACATATTTTAAAATGTGTATATTACAGATCCATCATATACTTAACTTCCATCTATTGCCAAACCTCTTACCAGTATATTTTAACAGTAAATCTATGAGGTTTTCATTCAAACTTTATGCAGAGGCTAACTAAAAATTACCCATGGACTGGAGTAACTGCCTGTAGTTGGCAGCCACTTGAATTCCAGTCAATCACTGGGCATCAACCTTAGACGAGTGAATTAGAGAAATTTACCTTAATTAATAGGAAAGAGTATTGAAAATCTAATATTTGGGGCATTGGTTAATTATCTTTGAAAAGGAAATCACAATTTGATTTCCATTATTTTGATTTAGTAGGTATACAAACAAACATTGTAATTTACCAGCATCAGTATATCTCTCACTTCTAAGTTTATGAAAGTATTTTAAATATTATACCTAATTCAGTATTCAAAACAACATAATATAAAATTAATATTGTTAGAGATTTGTGGAGATTAGATAAAATAATCTGCCACTGGCTACTAAACTATAAAACTGATGGGTTAATAAGCATTAAATAAATGTCAATAATCACTTTTTAATATTATTATGATATTGTATATTTCTAATCATTATTTAAGTGAAGGGAAATTTTGGCAAATGTAGAATAATTATCTTTAACTTTTACATTATGCACAATGTGAGTATAATACATTTGTTCCTATATTTTTAAATATTGTTTTACTATCAATTGCTAGTGAAAATTCTATAGCTGTTTCCAGAAAACAGAACTATATAGAAAAATCATAGGAAATATATGTGTTATTCTGTATAAATATATGGAAACCAACCTATTTTCCACAGCTCCCTAGTAACAAAATTAACTGCATTGTACTCTAATATTGAAACCTTCCACATAGTTCAACAAACACATGTCAAATCTCAATAGAAGAGGCTAAATATTTTTGTGTGTAAATAGGTTAATATGTGCATGCATTTGTGTGTGTGTACCTGTGGTTAGAAAAAGGTAATTTCATAGTGGTAGTTAATTTTATCCAATAAGGATTACTCGTAGAACCTACTTACTTTAGGTAGTAGGTTGTAAGCAGAAAATCAACATGCCATACTCCATCTGTTTTGTTTTCCTATGTAGTAATAATATAATGGCTCCTGCTGCTCTTTTTCTTTCCAGGTTCCAAAGGTATTTTTTTTTTTTTTTCACTGAGATGGAGTCTCGTTCTGCCACCCAGGCTGGAGTGCAGTGGAGCAATCTTGGCTCACTGCAACTTCCACCTCCTGGGTTCAAGTGATTCTCCTGCCTCAGTCTCTCGAGTAGCTGGGACTACAGGTACACACCACCATACCCGACCAATTTCTTTTTGTATTTTTAGTAGAGACAGGATTTCACCATGTTGGCCAGGCTGTACTCGAACCCCTGACCTCGGGTGATCCACCTGCCTTGGTCTCCCAAATTGCTGGGATTACAGACATGAGCCATTGCACTCAGCCCCAAAGGTATTTTGATATGTCAACTCATTTGATTTGCATCACAAATCTGTAGCATTAATTTATAGTAGTTTTATGCCACATGTTTGTTGTGATGGTGAAATGAGCAATTTTGCATGAAGTTTCTTAGCATATTACATGCAAGCAAAGGAGCCATTTAGTGTTTATTCTTTTCATATTTTTTATATTTTTTATCCTAATCCCCATTAAGACCATTACTACTAATATTGCTCTTAATACTACCTGTATTACTCATACTATCAGTAAATTATCTGTGAAAATTATCTGTGAAAACAGTGGAAATCATCCTACCCTAAATGATTTGCCTAACATCTCATAGCAAGTTACTTAAATATAAAGTGTTCTATTTAATTTTCATATCAAATATAGTAAATGCTCAGTAAAACTATTAATTTATAAAGAAATATTTAATAATCTTCTCTACAGATCTTTCACTCCAAAAGTTAATTTTAATCACGTGATGGTGATTTTTTTACCATGTGCATGCAAACATTTAAGATCCATATTGAATTTTGGCCAGGCACAGTGGTTCACACCTGTTATCCCAGCACTTTGGGAGGCCAAGACATGCAGATCTCCTGAGGTCAGGAGTTCGAGACCAGCCTGACCAACATGGTGAAACCTTGTCTCTATTAAAAATACAAAAATTAGCTGGGTGTGGTGGTGGGTGCCTGTAATCCCAGCCCCTCGGGAGGCTGAGACAGGAGAATCACTTGAACCCAAGAGGCAGAGATTGCAGTGAGCCGAGATCGCACCATTGTGCTCCAGCCTGAGTGATGAGAATGATGCAATTGTGAGATAAACAAATTACAAATTAAATTTTTTAGACAAAAATAGCTGAGAGATTTTCTTCTAGGAGAGATGTACTACAAGAAATGATAAAGAAAGTTCTTAAGGCAGAAGGAGCATGATATCAAGCAGGAATTTGAGTCCACACAAAGAAATAAAAAGCTCCAGGCCAGGTGCTGTGGCTCACACTTGTAATCCCAGGACTTTAGGAGGCCAAGGCATATGGATCACTTGAAGTCAGGAGTTCGAGACCAGCCTGGCCAACATAGTGAAATCCCATCTCTACTGAAAATACAAAAATTAGCTGGACATGGTGGAACACAGCTGTAGTCCCAGCTATTCAGGAGTCTGAGGCAGGAGAACTGCATGAACCCGGGAGGCAGAGGTTGCAGTGAGCAGAGATCATGCCACTGTATTCCAGCCTAAGTGGCAGACCGAGACTCCATCTCAAAAAAAAAAAAAAAGAAAAAAAA
>NW_012123900.1:0-1611 GCF_000951035.1 Colobus angolensis palliatus | reverse complement strand
GCACTAAATTGTCTTGGTACCTTTGTCAAAAATCAACTGACCATAGATCTATTTCTGGACTCTTCATTCTGCTCCAATGGTCTGTAAATCTTTCTTTTCTCCAATATTACACTGCCTCGACTACTATAGTTTTCCAGTAGGTGTGGAAATCAGGTAGTATATGTCTTCTAACTTTGTTAAGAAATGTTTTGATATTCTAGTTCCTTTGACTTTCCATATAAATCTTAGGATCAGTCTATTAGAAGGCTGCCATAACAAAATACCATAGAGTGGTGGCTTAAACAACTAAAATTTATTGTCTCATAGTTCTGGCAGCTGAAAGTCTGAGATCAAGCTGGACACTGTGGCTCACGCCTGTAATCACAGCACTTTGGGAGGCCGAGGCGGGCGGATCACGAGGTCAGGAGATCGAGACCATCCTGGCTAACACGGTGATACCCCGTCTCTACTAAAAATACAAAAGATTAGCCAGGCGTAGTGGCAGGTGCCTGTAATCCCAGCTCCTCGGGAGGCTGAGGCAGGAGAATGGTGTGAACCCGGGGGGCGGAGCTTGCAGTGAGCCAAGATCACGCCACTGCACTCCAGCCTGGGCCACAGAGCAAGACTCTGTCTCAAAAAAACAAAAACAAAAACAAAACCCCAAAATTAGCCAGGTGTAGTGGTGCACACCTGTAGTCCCAGCTACTCAGGATGCTGAGGCAGGAGAACTGCTAGAACCCAGGAGGCAAAGGGTGCAGTGAGTCGAAATCATGCCACTGCACTCTAGCCTCGGCAACAGAGCAAGAATCTGTCTCAAAAAAAAAAAAAAAAAAAGCTGAGATCGGGTGCCAGCATGGTATAGTTCTTGTAAAGGCTCTCTTCCTGGCTTGTAGATGGCCACCTTCTCACTATGTCCTCACATGGCAGAGAATGAATGAGGGAGAACAAGCTCTTTGGTGTCTCTTCTTAGAAGAATACTAACCTCACCATGAGGGCCATGTCCTCATTTAAACCTAATTATCTCTCAAAGGTCCCATCTCCAAATACCATGACATGAGGGGGTAGGGTTTCAAAGCATGAAATTTTGGGGAGGACACAATTCAGTCCATAGCAGTCAGCCTGCCAATTTCTAAAAAAAAAATGCTGCTGGGATTTTGTTGGAATTACTCTGAATCTATAGATCACTTCGTGGAGAACGAACAACTTAACAATACTGAATCACTGATACACCAATCAATGAACATGGTTTATCTCTGCATTTTATTTCATTAGAAATCAGTTTTGTAGTTTTCAGTTATAGATTATGGATATATTTTAAAAGATTTATACCCAAATTTTCACGTTTTGGTGTTGTTATAAATGGTAGTTTAAAAAAATTTCAGCTGGGTGCAATGGCTCACAACTGTAATCCCAGCACTTTGGGAGGTCAAGGCGGGAGAACCATTTGAGCCCAGAAGTTTGAGACAAGCCTGGGCAACAAAGTGAGACCTTGTCTCTACAAAAAAATAAAAAAATGTAGCCAGGTGTGGTGGCATGTGCCTATGGTCTCAGTTTCTCAAGGCTGAGGTGGGAGGATTTGTGTGATTCCAGGAGTTTGAGGGTGTAGTGAGCCATGATCATGCCACTGCACTC
>NW_012123899.1:0-1193 GCF_000951035.1 Colobus angolensis palliatus | reverse complement strand
ATCTTGGCTCACTGCAAGCTCTTCCTCCCGAGTTCACACCATTCTCCTGCCTCAGCCTCCCTGGTAGCTGGGACTACAGGCACCCACCACCACGCCCAGCTAATTTTTTGTATTTTTGATAGAGACGGGGTTTCGCCGTGTTATCCAGGATGGTCTTGATCTCCTGACCTTGTGATCCACCCACCTCGGCCTCCCAAAGTGCTGGGAGCCACTGTGCCCGGTGCTTCAGCACTTTTGAAGAAAAGATTTTCAGGGAAATCCATGAAGAGTGTATGATATCAGAGAGTGTTACTAGTTAGAGGGAAGATAATTGTTGAAGAGGGTCACTGAGAGTGGAAGCATTTATTTATTTTTATATTTCTGTTGGCAAGAGGTTTGTGTATATGATGACACACTCAAACAGTACCGTAGCATGTATAGAGGCTTCTGGCTGTCAAAATTCCTCACTGTTTGTTGGTTTGTTTTTAAAAGAAGGCTATCACCCTTCACATTCCAAGAATTTCTTATAAATTCTTCTTTTATTTCTTGATAAAAAATGTTATCAACTGAGTGCCTTTGATCTCAGCTGGATATGGACCTGTCAGATTAAATAATTCACACTAACTTGTGAATGACTAATAGGGAAGATCTGCCAAAAGATATTTGCTCCGAAAAAATTGAATTTGTTAACCAGATCAAGCCTGTAACTGGCAATATATATACATATATATGTGTGTGTATATATGTATATATGTATATATAGGGTACTTTCTTTGAGGGGAAGAGTGCTTAGGGTGCTTTAGATAAGACTTCATTTGCTAGGTTATTTATCTCTAAAGCTATTTATTTCCCTTCCTTCTTAATTAGTCTATCAGGAAATAAAGTTTATACAGTAAATGTTGTTTAGCAAAGATAATTGCATACGTACTTTTGCCTCCTTTTTGTAAGCAATATATTGAAGTAAAGGAATTTTGGAAAAAAATAATTGTCTCATCATTTAATGTTGATGATTTTTTTTTTTTGAGACAGAGTTTCACTCTTGTCGCCCAGGCTGGAGTGCAGTGACACAATATTGGCTCACTGCAACCTCTGCCTCCTGGGTTCAAGCGATTCTTCTACCTCTGCCTCCTGAGTAGCTGGGATTTCAGGTGTGTGCCACCACGCCTGACTAATTTTCGTATTTTTAGTAGAGATGGAATTTCACCATGTTGGCC
>NW_012123898.1:49315-49812 GCF_000951035.1 Colobus angolensis palliatus | reverse complement strand
GATTGCGCCACTGCACTCCAGCCTGGGTGACAGAGCGAGACTCCGTCTCAAAAAAAAAAAGAAAAAAAAATATATATATATGCATATATGCATTTCTTTTTTTATTTTGAGACAGTCTTACTGTGTTGCCCAGGCTGGAGTGCAGTGGCACGATCTCACCTCACTTCACCCTCCGCCTTCCAGGTTCAAGAGATTCTTGTGCTTCAGCCTCCTGAGTAGCTGGGACTACAGGTGTCTGCTACCACACCGGGCTAATTTTTGTGTTTTTAGTAGAGACGGGGTTTCCCCATGTTCGCCAGGCTGATCCTGAAACACTGATCTCAAGTGATCCACCTGCGTAGGCCTTCCAAAGTGCTGGGATTACAAATGTGAGCCACTGCACCCAGCCCAAAATATAAAAAACATATATATAAAAAGTATTTCTTCTTTTTTTTTTTTGAGACAGAGTTTCGCTCTGTTGCCCAGGCTGGAGTGCAGTGGCCAGATCTCAGCTCACT
>NW_012123898.1:43190-44170 GCF_000951035.1 Colobus angolensis palliatus | reverse complement strand
TCACCTGAGCTCAAGAGTTCGAGACTAGCCTGGCCAACATAGTGAAATCCTGTCTCTACTAAAAATACAAAAATTAGCTGGGCATGGTGGCACGCGCCTGTAATCCCAGCTACTCAGGAGGCTGAGGCAGGAGAATCACTTGAACCTAGGAGGAAGAGATTGCAGTGAGCCAAGATTGCACCACTGCACTTCAGCCTGGGCGACAGAGCTGACTCCGCCTAAAAAAATTACTTAATAAGGTACTCTACTGTTCAACCCTCTAAATAAATAATTTATTCCATGTTAAATAAAGCTAAATAATTTATTCCATGTTATTTTTAGTTTTTCAGAAATGAATATACTAGCTGATATATTTTTAAATCAGTTCCTAAGTTTCTACCATTGTTTATTCCTGGAAAGTTGATAAAAGTAACATTTTTCCCTCTATGAGGAAATACTGGTAATATACTTAATACTAAGAATTATTAATGCAATTTACCAATATTTGTGTAATTGAGTGGAAAACAGACTGGAAAGGTATTTGGGTATTTGCAAATGTTAATCATGGTTAATGCCTGTGTGGTAGAATTTGAATTTTTTTAAAAAAATTTTATTCCTGGCTGGGAGCAGTGGCTCATGCCTATAATCACAGTACTTTGGGAGGCTGAGGCCAGTGGATCACCTGAGGTCAGGAGTTTGAGACCAACCTGGCCAACATGGTGAAATCCCGTCTCTACTAAAAATACAAAAATTAGGGCCGGGCGCGGTGGCTCACACCTGTAATCCCAACACTTTGGGAAGTCGAAGTGGATGGAACACGAGGTCAAGAGTTTGAACCAGCCTGGCCAACATGGGGAAACCCCGTCTCTAATAAGAATATAAAAATTAAGGCCAGGTGCAGTGGCTCATGGCTCATGCCTGTAATCCCAGCTACTTGGGGGGGCTGCTGAGGCAGGAGCATTGATTGAACCCAGGAGGCAGAGGTGACAGTGAGCCAAGAT
>NW_012123898.1:37374-38212 GCF_000951035.1 Colobus angolensis palliatus | reverse complement strand
TCAAGTGATCCTCCAGCCTCAGCCTCCCAAAGTGCTGGGATTATAGAAGTGAGCCACCAAGCCCTGTCAGATATTGCTTTTATAATCTGAAACAAAAACGTTATAATAAAATGACCTGGGCCACCCTGGTGGCCCACACCTGTAATCCCATCACTTTGGGAGGCTGAGGCGGGTGGATCACCTGAGGTAGGGAGTTCGAGACCAGCCTGACCAATATGGAGAAACTCCGTCTCTACTAAAAATGTAAAATTAGCCAAGCCCAGTGGTGCATGCCTATAATCCCAGCTACTTAGTAGGCTGAGGCAGAAGAATCGCTTGAACCTCAGAGGCGGAGGTTGCAGTGAGCCAAAATCACCCCGTTGTACTCTAGCCTAAGCAAGAAAAGCAAAATTGCATCTCAAAAAAATAAAAAATAAAATAAATGACTTTTGGAAGTTAGCATCTGGGTCGCTTTAGTTGAGGGTTCCCCTGAAATGTTGATAGTTTACTGCATTAAATTAACATATTTATTATATTAACAAATCCCACATGAACAAAATGTTATTACTTTCTGTTAATTCAGAGATTTTATTAACTTTTTTTAGAGGGTGTCGTTCTGTCACTCCCGCTAGAGTGCAGGGGTAGGATCATTGCTCACTGCAGCGTCAAACTCCTGGGCTCAAGGGATCCTCCCGCTCCAACCACCGGACTACAGGCGAATGCCATGGTGCCAGGCCCTCATTCAACCTTTTAAGACCCTACTGGTAATCATTATCAAAAAGCTTAACTGGGCCGGGCGCGGTGGCTCAAGCCTGTAATCCCAGCACTTTGGGAGGCCGAGACGGGCGGATCACGAGGT
>NW_012123898.1:32576-34108 GCF_000951035.1 Colobus angolensis palliatus | reverse complement strand
TTTTCTTTCCTACTCTAAAACTGAGGTGTCTGAATTAATTCGTACCACATTTGTGTTCCCTAAAAGACGGTAGATGTTAACCAAAACTTTGATTACACCCAGATTCTTAAGACAGTCAATGCAGAATAGAAATGGTATGGGCTGGGCCGGGCAAGGTGGCTCAAGCCTGTAATCCCAGCACTTGGGGAGGCCAAGGCAGGCGGATCACTAGGCCAGGAGATAGAGACCATCCTGGCTAACACGGTGAAACCCCGTCTCTACTAAAAATAACAAAAAAAAATCAGCCGGGTGTGGTGGTGGGCACCTGTAGTCCCAGCTACTTGGGAAGCTGAGGCAGGAGAGTGGCGTGAACCTGGGAGCCGGAGCTTGCAGTGAGCCAAGATCACGCCACTGCACTCCAGCCTGGGTGACACAGCGAGACTGTCTCAAAAAAAAAAAAAAAAAAGGGTAAATGGTGTGGGCTAGGCCCCTTTTGCCCATACCTTTGGATTTGTTCCTTTTTTTTTTAATCCATTGTTCAAGGAAAGAACAGCTTCTTATGGCAAATTCTGGAATAGGAGAGAATTTAAAACAGCAATAACTTGTTCCTGGTAAAGATAAATTAAGTTCTTTAGAGACTTTAGTAATACGGGAAGTCCTTCAAAATATTTTTGGCAGCAGTTAGCACTCCCACATAGTGTAATAATTTTTTCTCCTTTGAGGCAAAACATTCAGAAAGTTGGTTATAAAATGCTTCCCTGTACTTCAGAAGTATTGGAGTTCAAAGAACAAATCCTTGCAGCAACAGTATGTTTCTTAGAAAAAGAGAAACATGGCTGGGCACGGTGGCTCACGACTGTAATCCCAGCGCTTTGGGAGGCCGAGACAGGCGGATCACGAAGTCAGGAGATCCAGACCCATGTGACCAACATGGTGCAACCCCGTCTCTACTAAAAAACGTAAAAATTAGTCAGATGTGCTGGCACGCGCCTATAGTCCCAGCTACTCGGGAGGCTGAGGCAGGAGAATCGCTTGAACTGGGGAGGACGGAGGTTTCAGTGAACCAAGATCATGCCACTGCGCTCCAGCCTGGACGACAAAGTGAGACTCCATCTCAAAAAAAAAGAAGAAGAAAAATAGAAACACATCTATAAAAGTAAACGATGCTCCGGGGACACCCAACGTTTGTTTGTCCTGCCAGAGTACAAAATGGTCATCCCCAAAGCAAAATTCTGTCCTGACAAGTGTGCAGATTATATGAAACCTGTAGATTTATCATTTTGGCATCATGGTATAAGTGGCCTAGTTAGATATATCAAAAAGACTCTGAAAACTCAGGATTTTAATTTACTTGTTTAACAGTTTTTGAGCATCAATGGGCCAGAGCCTATCCTAGGTGTTGAGGTACATCACTGAACAAAGCAAAGATCCCAGTTCTCATGGAGCTTACCCAGGTGGAGAAGGCAGACAGACAATAAGGAAATTAAATAATAGAAGTGGCGGCCGGGCGCGGTGGCTCATGCCTGTAATCCCAGCACTTTGGGAGGCCGAGA
>NW_012123898.1:28682-31149 GCF_000951035.1 Colobus angolensis palliatus | reverse complement strand
GCTTGAGCCTGGGAAGTGATTCGAGGCTGCAGTGAGCCTTGATTGAGCCACTGCACTCCAGCCTGGGTGACAGTAAGACCCTGTCTCAAAAAAAATAGAATGGTCAAGATGTGGCTACAGGATGAATGTCAAAGAGTCAGAGGAGTGTGTGGGGCAGATCTATAGAACCTGGTAAACTGTAATAGGTTTTTATGGTTTTTAATGATATTACAGGTTTTAGAAGGATTGCCCAAAGTATTGAAAATAAGAGGCCCTGGGCTGGGCGCGGTGGCTCACGCCTGTAATCCCAACACTTTGGGAGGCCAAGGCGGGCAGATCACGAGGTCAGGAGATCAAGACCATCCTGGCTAACACGGTGAAACCCCGTCTCTACTAAAAGTACAAAAATAAAATTACCCGGGCATAGTGGAGGGGGCCTGTAGTCCCAGCTACTCCGGAGGCTGAGGTGGGAGAATGGGTGAACCCTGGAGGCGGAGCTTGCAGTGAGCTGAGATTGCGCCACCACACGCCAGTCTAGGCAACAGAGGAAGGGTCCGTCTCAAAAAAAAAAAGAGAGGCCCAGGGTAGAAGCAGGAGCCGAATGAATCAGTCATATCAGTAATCCAAGTGAAGGGGAGGGTGGCTTTAATGACCAAAATGTATCCTAGAGAGACACAGAGAGAGAGAGAGAGAAAGATTGATTGTTTTCTTCAGATGGAGTCTTGCTCTGTCACCCAGGCTGGAATGTAGTGGTGTGATCTCAGCTCACTGCAGCCTCTGCCTCCCGGGTTCCAGTGATTCTCCTGCCTCAGCCTCTTGGGGAACTGGAATTACAGGCACATGCCACCACACTGGGCTAATTTTTGTGTTCTGTTTTGTTTTGTTTTGTTTGTTTGAGACAGAGTCTCGCTCTATCACCCAGGCTGGAGTGCAGTGTCACAATCTCCGCTCACTGCATCCTCCACCTCCCAGGTTCAAGCTATTCTGTCCCAGACTCCCGAGTAGGTGGGACTACAGGCACCCGCCACCATGCCCAGGTAATTTTTGTATTTTTAGTAGAGACAGGGTTTCACCATATTAGCCAGGCTGGTCTCGAACTCCTGACCTCAGATGATCTGCCCACCTCAGCCTCCCAAAGTGCAGGGATTACAGGCGAGAGCCACTGGCGCCTGGCCTTTTTTTTTTTTTTTTTTTCTGAAACAGGGTCTGTGTCGCCGAGACTGGAGTGCAGTGGTGCAATCTCGGCTCACCGCAACCTCCACCTCCCAGGCTCAAGCGATTCTCCTGAGTAGCTGGGACAGCAGGCATGCGCTACTACTGCCTGGCTAATTTTTTTTTTTTTTTTTGAGATCGAGTCTCCCTCCTGGAGTGCAGTGGTGCGATCTTGGCTCACTGCAACCTCCGCCTCCCAGGTTCAAGCGATTCTCCTGTCTCAGCCTCCCGAGTAGCTGTGATTACAGGCATGCACCACCACACCCAGCTAATTTTTGTACTTTTTAGTAGAGACGGGGTTTCACCGTGTTAGCCAGGATGGTCTCGATCTCCTGACCTCGTGATCCGCCCGTCTCGGCCTCCCAAAGTGCTGGGATTACAGGCTTGAGCCACCGCGCCCAGCCGGGTTTTTTTTTTAAATGGAGTCTCGCTCTGTTGCTCAGTCTGGAGTGCAGTGACACAATCTCAGCTCACTTCAACCTCTGCCTCCTGGTTTCTTGTTGTTGTTGTTGTTGTTGTTGTTGAGATGGAGTCTCCCTCTGTCGCCAGGCTGGAGTGTGATGGCACGATCTCACCTCACTGCAACCTCCACTTCCTGGGTTCAAGTGACTCTCCTACCTCAGCCTCCCCAGTAGCTGGGGCTATAGGCACGCACCACTACGCCAGCTAATTTTTGTATTTCAGTAGAGACAGGGGTTTCACCATGTTGTCCAGGATGGTCTGAATCTCTTGACCTTGTGATCCTCTGCCTTCCAAGATGCTGGAATTACAGGCATGAGCCACCACGCCTGGTGGCTCCTGGTTTCAAGTGATTCTCCTGCCTCAGTCTCCTGAGTAGCTGGGAGTACAGGCACATGCCAGGATGCCTGGCTAATTTTTGTATTTTTAGTAGAGACAGGGTTTCGCCATGTTGGCCAGACTGGTCTGGAATTCCTGGCCTCAAGTGATCCACCCACCTCATCCTCTCAAAGTGCTGAGATTACAGGCATAAGTCACTGTGTCTGGCCTTAAGAAAGATTTCTCTCTCCTTTCAAAAGAAGATAAAAAAGTAAGTACAGTATCCATTATGTTGGGGACATTGAAACCCTGTGTACAAATATGCTGGATGTTTTCAAGTTTTTTTTAATTTTTTGAGACAGGGTCTTGCTCTGTCACCCAGCAGTGATGTGATCATGGCTCACTGCAGCTTTTAACTCTTGGGCACAAGAGAGCCTCCTCTCTCTGCCTCAGCCTCCCAGGTATCTGGGAATACAAGAGCATGCCACCACCCCCAGCT
>NW_012123898.1:23016-23672 GCF_000951035.1 Colobus angolensis palliatus | reverse complement strand
CGCTTTTCTTTCTCTATACTTTGTCTCTGTGTCTTTATTTCTTTTCTCAAGTCTCTCGTTCCACCTAACAAGAAGCACCCACAGGTGTGGAGGGGCAGGCCACCCCTTCATGCCCTCACAGCAACACCAGTCCATCTTGCACCTGCACGGGACACTTTTTAATCTGAAAGATCTCAAAGCCCTTTGCATACATTAATTGTACTTCGTAAGTACCTCATTGCCTACAAGCCCTACTAGCCCCATTTTATGATTGGACATCCCAGAATAAAGAGATGGAACCTCTTCTTTAGTCTACTCAGAAAAGGACAATCCTGGGTCACAAGTCTACTTAAAACTGTCCCTTGGGCTCTCTGAGATCTAATTTTCTCCCTCTTCATGTTCCCCCAGTGCTCAGAAAACACTTAAAAGTGTCTCTGGGGGCCGGGCACGGTGGCTTAATGGCTGTAATCCCAGCACTTTCGGGAGGCCAAGACAGGCAGATCACGAGGTCCGGAGATTGAGATCACCCGGGCCAACATGGTGAAACCCGTCTCTACTAAAATACAAAAAATTAGCCAGGCGTGGTGGTGTGCATCTGTAGTCCCAGCTACTTGGGAGGCCGAGGCAGGGGAATCGCTTGAACCTAGGAGGCAGAGGTTTGTTGCAGTGCGCAGAGA
>NW_012123898.1:14883-17581 GCF_000951035.1 Colobus angolensis palliatus | reverse complement strand
TAGTAGGGACAGGATTTCACTGTGTTAACCAGGATGGTCTTGATCTCCTGACTTCATGATCCGCCCGCCTCAACCTCCCAAAGTGCTGAGATTACTGGTGTGAGCCACTGGGCCCAGCCTACTTCGAATATAATCTTAGGCGATTTTATTTCTATTTATTTATTTCTGGAGACAAGATTTTACTCTGTCACCCAGGCTGGAGTGCAGTGACACCACCATAGTTCATCGCAGCCTTGAACTCCTGGTCTCAAGCTGTCCTCCTACGTCATCCTCCTGAGGAGGTGCGCCACTCCATGCCTGGCTAATTTTTTTTTTTTTTTTTTTTTTAGAGATGGATTCTTAGGCCAGGTGCGGTGGATCACGCCTATAAAAAATACAAAAATTAGCTGGCAGGAGTATCGCTTGAACCCAAGAGCAAGAGGTTGCAGTGAGCCAAGAATGCGCCCACTGGTTGTGGTGGTGTAGTCCCCCCTACTTGGATGGCTGAGTTGGGAGCATCACTTGAGCCCAGGAGGCAGTATGCAGTGAGCCGAGATTGTGCCACTGCACTCCAGCCTGGGTGACAGAGAAGACGCTGTCTCAAAAAAAAAAGAAAAAGAAAATAGGACCAGTTGGGCATAGATTTTGAGTGGAATGGAGTTAAGGCAGAAACATGCTTTTTTCCTACTATTTTTTCTTTTTTGTTTTAGTAAGAGATGAGTTCTCGATCTGTTGCCCAGGGTAGAGTGTCACCTAGGCTGGAGTGCAGTGGCACCATCATAGCTCATTGCAGCCTCGAATTGTACTCCAGCTTGGGCAACAGAGTGAGACTCTGTCTCTAAATAAATAAATAAATAGTCCGGGCGCAGTGGCTCACGCCTGTAATCCCAGCACTTTGGGAGGCCGAGGCGGGTGGATCACGAGGTCAGGAGATCGAGACCATCCTGGCTAACACGGTGAAACCCCGTCTCTACTAAAAATACAAAAAATTAGCCGGGCGAGGTGGCGGGCGCCTGTAGTCCCAGCTACTCGGGAGGCTGAGGCAGGAGAATGGCGTAAACCCAGGAGGCGGAGCTTGCAGTGAGCTGAGATCCGGCCACTGCACTCCAGCCTGGGTGACAGAGCGAGACTCTGTCTCAAAAAAAAAAAAAATGGTTCTATTAGAAAAGTATCATTGTAGCAGGACGAGCCACAGACAAGAACCCGTCAGACACCGAGTTGTAGAAGGAAAGGACTTTATTCAGTGGCAGCATTGGTGGACTCACGTTTCCAAAAACCGAGTTCCCTGAGTGAGCGATTCCTATCACTTTTAAGGGCTTACAACTCTAAGGGGATCCACGTGAGAGGGTCATGATCGATTGAGCAAGCAGGGGGTACGTGACTCGGGGCTACATGCACCGGTAATCAGTAATCCGTAATCAGTAATCAGAACGGAACAGAACAGGACAGGGATTTTCACGATGGTTTTCCACACAATGTCTGGAATCTACAGATAACACGAGCAGTTCGGTCAGGGGTTGATTTTTAACTACCAGGCCTAGGGCGCGGTGCTGGGCTATCTGCCTGTGGATTCCATTTCTGCCTTTTAGTTTTTACTTCTTCTTTCTTTGGAGGCAGAAATTGGGCATAAGACAATATGAGGGGTGGTCGCCTCCCTTATTATGTGCTTATTGTAAAAAAATCAGAGTTGGGCACAATGGCTCACACCTGTAATCCCAGCACTTTGGGAGGCCGAGGCGGGCGGATCACTTGAGGTCAGGAATTCCAGACCAGCCTGGACAACATGGCAAAACTCCGTCTTTACTAAAATTACAAAAATTAGCCAGGCATGGGGGTGCATGCCTGTAATTCTAGCTACTTGGGAGGCTAAGGTAGGAGAATCGCTTGAATCCAGGAGGCGGAGGTTGCAGTGAGCTGAGATCATGCCACTGCACTCCAGTCTGGGCAACGGAGTGAGACTCTGTCTCAAACAAAACAAAACAAAACAAAAACAGAAAGAAAAAATCAGGGTCAACAAATCGGTATGGATGCAGATTCCTCAGATGCCAGGAATCCTAGGATAAATGGCAGGGGCAAACCAAATACTTCCCATTCTTCACTCACCACCCTCCTCCGTCCAATAAAGTAGTAAATAAATTCATCAAGTCCTCGTTGCCCCAGTGCGTGGAATGTTTACCTGTGGACTAGGACTGGCCTACATGCCAAACAGGTCTTGCCTCCTGGGCGGCATGTTTGCAGAGGCTCTTGATGATGACGTTGGCCTCCTTCCGCACCCTCCCACTCCGTGGCTGTCTCACCTGAGATAACTTCCTTTTACGTTAAGTGTGAGCCCTGGTAAATTAAAAAAAAAAAGCCTCCAGGTGACATCATTTTAACACCAGTAACAATCACAAATCTGGGTGAATGAGCCTTAGAGATTTTCTTAAGAGTACTGTGCGTGCGTGTGTGTGTTTTCCACGGAAAAATAAAATGTATTACACAAACTGTATTAATTACAGAAAAGTGGCCAGGTGCAGTGGCTCATGCCTGTAATCCTAGCACTTTGGGAGGCCAAGGCGAGCAGATTGCCTGAGCTCAGAAGTTTGAGACCAGCCTGGTCAACATGATGAAACCCCGTATCTACTAAAAATACAAAAAATTAGCTGGGCATGGTGGCACATGCCTGTAGTCTCAGGTACTCGAAAGGGTGAGGCACGAGAATCACTTAAGCCTGGGAGGT
>NW_012123898.1:9597-10643 GCF_000951035.1 Colobus angolensis palliatus | reverse complement strand
AAAAAAAAAAAAAAATGGTTCTATTAGAAAAGTATCATTGTAGCAGGACGAGCCACAGACAAGAACCCGTCAGACACCGAGTTGTAGAAGGAAAGGACTTTATTCAGTGGCAGCATTGGTGGACTCACGTTTCCAAAAACCGAGTTCCCTGAGTGAGCGATTCCTATCACTTTTAAGGGCTTACAACTCTAAGGGGATCCACGTGAGAGGGTCATGATCGATTGAGCAAGCAGGGGGTACGTGACTCGGGGCTACATGCACCGGTAATCAGTAATCCGTAATCAGTAATCAGAACGGAACAGAACAGGACAGGGATTTTCACGATGGTTTTCCACACAATGTCTGGAATCTACAGATAACACGAGCAGTTCGGTCAGGGGTTGATTTTTAACTACCAGGCCTAGGGCGCGGTGCTGGGCTATCTGCCTGTGGATTCCATTTCTGCCTTTTAGTTTTTACTTCTTTCTTTGGAGGCAGTAATTGGGCATAAGACAATATGAGGGGTGGTCGCCTCCCTTATCATGTGCTTATTGTAAAAAAATCAGAGTTGGGCACAATGGCTCACACCTGTAATCCCAGCACTTTGGGAGGCTGAGGAAGGGGAATCACTTGAGCCCAGGAGTGCAAGACCAACCTGAGCAACACAGTGAGACCCTATTTCTAAAAAAAAATAAAAAATAAAAAAATTAGCCAGGCAAGAAGATGGTGTGTGCCTATGGTCCAGCCCACTCAAGAGGCTGAGGCTGGAGGATCACTTGAACCCAGAAGGTCGAGGCTGCAGTGACCCATGATCGCACCATTGCACTCCAGCCTAGGTGACAGAACGAGACCCTGTCTTAAAAAAAAAAAAAAGCTTTAACAGGGTGAATTTTGTATGTATGAATTATATCTCAATAAAGCTGTTATTAAAAAAAAAAAAAAAGCAGGCCACCGGACGCAGTGGCTCATACCTGTAATCCCAGCACTGTGGGAGGCCAAGGTGGGCAGATCACCTGAGATCAGGAGTTTGACCAACCTGACCAACATGATGAAACCCTGTCTTTACT
>NW_012123898.1:3574-4172 GCF_000951035.1 Colobus angolensis palliatus | reverse complement strand
ATTTTGTATTTTTAGTAGAGATGGGGTTTCTCCATATTGGTCAGGCTGGTCACAAACTCCTGACCTCAGGTGATCCGCCTGCCTCAGCCTCCCAAAGTGCAGGGATTACAGGTGTGAGTCACCATGCCCAGCCATAATTTTTTGTATTTTTAGTAGAAATGGGGTTTTACCATGTTGGCCAGGCTGGTCTCAAACTCCACAGCTTAGGTGATCCACTCTCCTTGGCCTCCCAAACTGCTGGGATTACAGGTGTGAGCCACCACGCCCGGCCCATATTGTGTTTTCCTGAACAATCCTTCCTGTGTTTATGGACAGGAAAAAAGTTACCACACGTACTAGGTGAAGGTCACTCTGATTTTCTGAGACCCCTCACCATCCTCTTCCTACTTCGCACCTGTCTCCCGCATGCTATAGAAATTGGGTCAGGTCGCCGGGCGCGGTGGCTCATGCCTATAATCCCAGCACTTTGGGAGGCCAAGGCGGGCGGATCACGAGGTCAGGAGATCGAGACCATCCTCGCTAACACGGTGAAACCCCGTCTCTACTAAAAATACAAAAAATTAGCTGGGCGTAGTGATGTGCGCCTGTAGTCCCAGCT
>NW_012123898.1:0-676 GCF_000951035.1 Colobus angolensis palliatus | reverse complement strand
GAAAATGAATAGGTATTAACCATTTTATTTAACTCATAAGGGAGCCAAGTGATGTTATAACCAGCTCAAAAGGGCAGTTAAGGGCCGGGCGCAGTGGCTGACTCCTGTAATCCCAGCACTTTGGGAGGCCGAGACAGGTGGATTGCCTAAGGTTAGGAGTTCAAGACCAGTCTGGCCAACCTGGTGAAACCCCGTCTCTACTAAATACAAAAATTAGCTGGGCATCATAGCACATGCCTGTAATTCCAGCTACTTGGGAGGCTGAGGCAGGAGAATCGCTTGAACCCAGGAGGCAGAGGTTGCAGTGAGCCGAGATCACGCCACTGCGCTCCGCTCCAGTCTAGGTGACAGAGTAAGACTATCTCAAAAAAAAAAAAAAAGGGGGCAGCTAAGAACAGTCACATTCATAGGTCAGGAATATTGAAATGAATGTGCAAATGAAAACTGGTTTTTCAACAAGAGAGCGAGGGAGAACCTCTACTAGACAGTGCAATATATCATTTACCTACAATTTACAGAGCTATAAAGTCGCTCAAAGGCAACAAAAGGCTAGAATCTGATAACTAGGAAGGGTGTGCTGGGTACAGCTAGTGCATTATTTTCCACTGAATCACACACATTTTTTTTTCTGCAGAAGGAAGGTTATGAGCAGGGTATACTCCAGAGTCGCTAATCT
>NW_012123897.1:0-2072 GCF_000951035.1 Colobus angolensis palliatus | reverse complement strand
AGTTTCCATAAAGTAATAGCTAAAAAAAAAAAAATGGTAGTTCTCTTTCCTCATCCTACCTTGCAGCAGTGCCAGAATTAGGGTGAAGAGATTAGGATGTTATATCACTCTTTGTAAATGTGTCCATTGAGAATATTGTCAGGATTTGAGATCCAACATCATTCATTTAAAAACCTATGAACAAAAGACTTAAAGTTTCAGCTTGGAATTAGGGTAAGTGCAAGGTTAAATGATATCTTCATTTGAAATTTTGACTTATTGTTAATCAAACTTTTGGCAATAATTTTGATTTTTTAAAATACTGCAATAAAGTATTTGTCTACATTACTAAGTTTTTTGATGCACCGTTCAAGTTTGAGCATGAGGTGAATGTCTCAGTCCTCCACTCCAGTAAGTGACTCTGACTTAAAGGGTGATGCCAGCAGGAATGCATTCCTATAGAACAAACAGCCCAGTGGATGAAATAGGGTCAGAAAAAGTGAGTAATGTCCTACCTTTCTCCCAATCTAATTAAGCACTGGTCTTCAAACATGTCCCTCATTTCCTAATTTTGAAAAATTATTCATACCATTTTACATATTTTAAAGTTAATGTATTTTTTCCAGCATAAGTTTAATTAGTTGCAAAGGATGTAATTTCTGGCATACTGGGAGTATTGACACTTAAGTGCATCTTGATTTATCTTCATTTTAATGTATCCAGTTGAATCCAAGTATCCTAGAGATGTGAAGCCCACCATCATCATCACTCATTTAAAGACATATGAACAACTTGAAAAGGTAGAGATGATAAAAGCACTGTGCTCACCCTTAGAACAATTTTAAAAGCTGCACAAACTGTAACATTTTTTCTTGAACCCATCAGTAAACAAGGGTCATAGCACAAAAAACTAACTTGAAATCTGGAGAGAGATAGGCATAGGAACACCTGGGCCAGATGTTCAGCTGTTGCCCTTCTGTCTGCAGATTAAGGTTTTTATTCCTTGGAAGACATAAAGGACATGGGTGCTCACAGGGTAGACAAAGATGAATCCAGAGAAAACTTTCCCCCATGGCACTGGCTGACCAGGGAAGAACACCTAGCAATGAAATCCTGCCCAGACCCTTGTGAGAAAGCAAAAATGATACAATCACTTTGGAAAAGTTTGGAGGTTTATAAAGTTAAACATACACTTACCATATGACCCAGCAATCCCATTCCTAGGTATTTGCCCAAATGAATTGAAAATTTATGTACATAAATGTTTACAGCAGTTGTATTCATAATTGCCTCAAAACTGGAAGCGACCAAGATATCTTTCAATGGATGAACATATAAACAGTGGTACAATGGAATATTATTCTGCAATAAAAAGGAAGAAGCTATTGAGCCATCCAACAACGTGGATGAATCTTAAATGTGTTTTTCTAAGTGAAAAAAGCCAGATCCAAAATGTTACATATTTTATGATGCAATTTATATGGCATTATGGAAAAGGAAAAACTATAGAAACAGAAAACAGATCAATGGTTTCCAGGAGTTAGGAGAGAGAAGAAGGGTCAACTACAAAGTGAACACACAAGGGAAATTTCGGGGTGATGAAACTGTTCTGTACACAGTACTGTAGTGGTGGATACTTGACCATGTATTTGTCAAAACCCATAGAACTGAAAACAAATAACCAACCTGAGTAACTCTGGGAAACTGTTTTGACTAGATAATGAAAGATTAAAGAAAAAAATGAAAGAAATAGCCTGGTCAATAAGGTTAAAGAAATAAAAATGAAATAAATAAATGCTAAACTCTTCTTGGTGGCAAATTTGTTTCTCACAAATGTAAAAGTTAACCAATATGCATCTACTATACACTGAAAAATAAAATACATTTTAGATATTGCCAGATTTCTCATTGTCAGAGAAAGAAATCACAAAAAAAGGTAAGCAGGAATGACTGCTCGGGTGTCAGATTACACTGAAAAATAAAATACATTTTAGATATTGCCAGATTTCTCATTGTCAGAGAAAGAAATCACAAAAAAAGGGAAGCAGGAATGACTGCTCGGGTGTCAGATTACAGTCAAAGGTGTAAGTATA
>NW_012123896.1:0-1076 GCF_000951035.1 Colobus angolensis palliatus | reverse complement strand
CCACAGGAGCTTGTTAAAAATAGAATGGCTGGCCAGGCACGGTGGCTCACACTTGTAATCCCAGCACTTTGGGAGGCCAAGGCAGCAGATCACCTAAGGTCAGGAGTTCAACACCAGCCTGACCAACATAGTGAAACCCCGTCTCTACTAAAAATACAAAAAAAAAAAAAAAAAAAATTAGCTGGGCATAGTAGTGGGTGCCTGTAGTCCCAGCCACTTGGGAGGATAAGCAGGAGAATCATTTGAACCCGGGAGGTGGAGGTTGCAGTGAGCTGGGATTGCACCACTTCTCTCCAGCCTGGGCAACAAGAGTGAAACTCTGAAAAAAAAAAAAAAAATTACCAGATACCTAATGTCTCAGTCTGTGTGTGTGTGTGTCTGTGTGTGTGTGTGGTATAATACACATAAAATTTATCATCTTAACAATTTAAAAATGTTCAGCTCAGTGGTATTAAGTATATTCACATTGTTTTGCATCCAGTCTCTAGAACTTTTTAATTTTGCAAAACTGAAACTCTACACCCATTAAACAGCAACTTACTTCCTCTACTAACCCCTGGCAACCACAGTTCTACTTTCTGATTTTATTAATTTTACTATTCTAAATACTGATCTCAATGGAATTAGTACATTTATCCTTTTGTGACTGGCCTATTTCACTGAGTATAGCATCCTAAAGGTTTATCCATGTTGTAGCATGTGTCAGAATTTCCTTTCTACTTAAGGCTGAATAATATTCTGTTGTATATATATGCCACCTTTTGTTTATCCATTCATCTGTTGACAGACACTTGAATTGCTTCTGCTTCCTGGGTATCGTGAATAACGCTACTATGAATATGAGTATACAAATATGTCTTCTAGACACTGCTTTTAGTTCTTTTGGGTTTATACCTGAAAGTGGAATTCTGGAATCATATGATAATTCTATTTTTAATGTTTTGAGGAACTACCATACTGTGCTGTAGAGACTGCACCGTTTTACTTTCCTGCTGGCAGTGCACGAGGGTTCCAGTTTCTCCATGTGCTAGCCCTACACTTGTCATTTTCTTTTTTTTTTTTTTTTTTGAGACGCT
>NW_012123895.1:0-1407 GCF_000951035.1 Colobus angolensis palliatus | reverse complement strand
GATGGTCTCGATCTCCTGACCTCGTGATCCGCCCGTCTCGGCCTCCCAAAGTGCTGGGATTACAGGCTTGAGCCACCGCGCCCGGCCTCCTCTTTACTCTAAAATATTTCAGTGTGTATTTCCCTTTTTCCTAAGAACAAGGATATCTGCTTACTGAACCACACTATATAGTTTCCAAATCAGGAAAGTTAACCCTGATACAATATTATCTAATATATGAATCTTACTCAAATTTTACCAATTACCCCAGTGACCTTTATATTCTCCCTTCTTAGTTTAAAATCCAATTTAGCATCACTCATTAAATTTGGTTTCCACTACTCTTTAGTCTCCTTTAGTCTAGAATGGTTCCTCAACGATTTATTTATTTATTTTCATTTTTATTTATTATTATTATTTTTTGAGATGGAGTCTCACTGTTGTTGCCCAGGCTGGAGTACAGTGGTGCAGTCTCGGCTCACTGCAACCTCTGCATCCCAGGTTCAAGCAGTTCTCCTGCCTTAGCCTCCTGAGTAGTTGGGACTACAGGTGTGTGCCACCATGCTCGGCTAAATTTTGTATTTTTAGTAGAGACAGGGTTTCACCATGTTGGCCAGGCTGACCTCAGGTGTTGAACTCCTGACCTCAGGTGTTGAACTCCTGACCTCAGGTGATCCACCTGTCTCGGCCTCCCAAAGTGCTGGGATTACAGGCATGAGCCACTGGGCCCAGCCCTTTTATTTATTTTTAACGACAATGACATTTTTAAATAGGGTAGAACACTTATTTTATAGAATTTCTCTTAATTTAGGTTTTTCTGATGTTTCTTTATGATTAAGTTCATAATATTAATAACAGCTAAGAGATGAAAGCAACCCAAGGGTCCACTGATGGATGGATGAACAAAACGTGATATATACATAAGTGGAATATTGTTCTGCTTTAAAAAGGAAGGAATTTTGACACATAAAACAATATAGAAAAACATAAGGACATTAGGCAAAACAAGCCAGTCACAAAATGACAAATACTACATGATTCTACTCATATATCTTGAATAAGCAAACTCATTGAGACAAAAAGCAGAATAGTCGTTGCCAGGGGCTAAAGAGAGGAGGAAATGGGAGTCACTGTTTAATGGACAGAGTTTCAATTTTACAGTATGAAGAGAGTTCTGGAGACTGGTTGTGCAACAATGCAAGTACTTAACTACTGATCTTGTACACCTAAATATTGTTAAGATAGTAAATGTTGTCATGTATATTTTACTGTAATTTAAAAAAATAAAAAGGTACAATCCATGAAGAAAATGCAAATAACTTCAAAAAAGATGGAGACCTAATAAAGAGAAGCGGGGGAAGAGAAGCAGAACAAATACAAGCTCTCATAATCGAGGGGAAAGAACAAAGAAAGTCTAATGTGCAAATA
>NW_012123894.1:0-1083 GCF_000951035.1 Colobus angolensis palliatus | reverse complement strand
AATATATAGATATGGTACACATGCACACATACAGACACACACATGTGTTCCAGATTTTTCAGGGTAGTCCCAATTTTTTTTTTTTTTTTTTTTTTTTGAGACAGAGTCTGCCTCTGTAGCCCAGGATGGAGTACAGTGGCGCAATCTCGGCTCACTGCAAGCGCCACCTCCCAGGTTCACGCCATTCTCCTGCCTCAGCCTCCCAAAGTGCTGGGATTACAGGCGTGAGCCATTGTGCCTGGCCACCAGGACGCTTTCTAAAGGGAGTATGAGAAATGCAGTTTCTTAATCCCCTAGCCCCTGAGATATAGACTACATAGAAGAGGGGTGGTGGGCAGGGGACATGGATGCCAATATCTAGTCCAAATATTTTTGATTAAGGACTGTAGGGCATACAAATCACTGGAATTTTGCTTACATCTCTAGTGTTCTTTCAAGAAGTCATATCTAAGTACCCAGAACTAATATTCTTAACGTTATTAAATTAGGCACTCTGCTTATATTTATATTGAATAATTATCACCATGTGTGAAATACTCTTTCATAAGTAACACTAGTGATTATCAGTAAGTTTGGTTTTTTAAAAAATTTCAAATGCCACATGTTTTGCATTTAATTTAAAATACCCAGGTTTAACCATTACATTTCTGTGTAATGACATAAAAATCCTTCTTCACAATGGAAATGTATCAGGCTCTGGCTCATTCATTTGCAAATTATTCTCCTGGTTTGGACAGCTCTGGGTTCTGATACTTGGAGTTCAAAACTGGCTCTCACCTTAGGAAGGAATGAAGAAATGGAAATGTTATAGGATTTTACATGTGGTATATTTTGTGAGTAAAAAGAAAAAGTGAGAAATAAGATAGCACGTATGAAAGCATTTATAAATGCAAGTGTATGATTATTATTATTATGAGTACTAAGCCTATCAATAAATTGAAAAAAGAGATAGCAGGATATTAAATACTTGAATTTAAAGTTTATATTTTAGGCCGGGTGCGGTGGCTCAAGCCTGTAATCCCAGCACTTTGGGAGGCCGAGACGGGTGGATCACGAGGTCAGGAGATCGAGACCATCCTGGCT
>NW_012123893.1:0-1095 GCF_000951035.1 Colobus angolensis palliatus | reverse complement strand
GCCTGTAATCCCAGCTACTCAGGACGCTGAGGCAGGAGAATCGCTTGAACCCAGGAGGCGGAAGTTGCGGTGAGCCTAGATGGTGCCATTGCACTCCAGCCTGGGCAACAAGAGTGAAACTCCATCTCAATAAATAAATAAATAGGAGAATAACCCCAAGGAGGCCGGGTATGGTGGCTCATGCCTGTAATCCCAGCACTTTGGGAGGCCGAGGCTGGGGGATCACTTGAGGTCAGGAGTTCGAGACCAGCCTGGCCAACATGGTGAAACCCCGTCTCTACTAAAAATGTAAAAATTAGCTGGGTGTGGTGGCACACACCTGTTAGGCAAGCCCACACTTTTGTAATCTTACCTCCATGAGCTCTATCAGGTTTTCCCAATGAAGATTGGAGAAAAATCCCTTTGTGCTTCTAGCAAAAGGAGAAGAGAAGCCATTTTGAAATATACCCATGCCATCTAAGGGTATGGCAAACGACAAAAAGAAAAAGAAACGAAACATATCCAGAGCATTCCACTCTTGACATGGCCGCCCCTCAGTATAAACTCTTTTATCAAACCTTGACCTACTGGAATTTTATCAGAGCCTAGCAACCCAGGGAAAGGAAAATGCCCAACTCCAGCCCTCTCTAACTGTCCTGTCACACTTAAGGTGGAAAAAAAACTGGGAAATCCTTGTGAAGGTCACAGCCCAGGATGCCTAAAAGACAGAGACCTTGTCATAGGACTGTAGTATCCTTGTCCTCCCACACACCTTATCACCACACCACAAGACACCACATATTCGGCATTCAATTAAAAATTACAAGCTGTACTTAAAGGCAAAGTATAAAATGCCATTTGAAGCAACAATGAATGAGAATTTTCCAAAATTAATTTCAGGTATGAAAGGCATGAAACCACAAATCCAGGAAGCTCAGAGAATGCCAAGAAGGATAAATGCCAAAAAGCCTATACCTAGGCATATTTTCAAACTAACAACAACAACAAAAAAAATCAGGCCGGGCACGGTGGCTCAAGCCTGTAATCCCAGCACTTTGGGAGGCCGAGACGGGCGGATCACAAGGTCAGGAGATCGAGACCATCCTGGCTAACACA
>NW_012123892.1:0-1421 GCF_000951035.1 Colobus angolensis palliatus | reverse complement strand
TTGATAATATGATAGTTAATAAAAACTCTTTTTACCATCAAAGATTCTGTGCTTTTCATTATCATTAACTCCACTTACCTGGTACACTGCTGCATCCAGATTGCTAAGAGCTAGGAAAGCCATGTTGTTCTGAACAGCATACACTAATGATGGCACACTTAACTTCAACAGTTCCTTGGGGCTCCCCAAGACATTTTCTCTTAAAGATGCTTTGAATCTACCCAGACTACCAGTTTCTCTTTGAAAACAAAAGGGGGAGATGAGAGGATGGTGAGGAAGAAAATTAAAGAGCATTCTTTTAATAAGACTTCTTCAAACACAGGACAGGCATACTATGTTTGCTGTAATTTAGTAAACTAATAATTTCTAACTAGTTTTAGATTAAAAGAAACATACCAATAATGTATCCTCTTTAAAAAATTATAGTGCTGTTTGGGAAAATATGACAACAACTAGATTTACCACTATCAATCTCTGGTCAAAGCTCTAAGAGATTTTAGTATATTAAATAATGAGATTAGGAAAACAAAATTGCTGATATTACCTATAAAAATATTGCGATATTACTCCTGCTACTTTAACTGTATTTCATCAAGTTCACTCTGATTTCTTCTTAACTGATCAGTTTGCATATCCATTTTTATTTTTACTTATTTATTTTTGAGACAGAGTCTCACTCTGTCGCCCAGGCTGGAGTGCAGTGGCGCTATCTCAGCTCACTGCAACCCCCGCCTCTCGGGTTCAAGTGATTCTCCTGCCTCAGCCTCCTGAGTACCTGGGATCACAGGCATCCACCACCATGCCAAGCTAAATTTTTTGTATTTTTAGTAGGGACAGGGTTTCAAACTCCAAACCTCAAGTGATCTGCCCACTTCGGCCTCCCAAAGTCTGGGATTACAGGCGTGAGCCACTGCACCTAGCCTATTTTTAAAGTTGTTTTGTTTTTTTTTAATTACAATAGATTTAATTGCAAATAAAGAGGCTTTGGTAGTTCGTTAAGTGGGTCAGGAATAGAGTGAGTCAGGTCAGTATTATTTATAAATTAATTTAGTACTTATGAAATATAGTACATAATCCTTATGTAAGAATATTCTCATCATACTTAATGTCTGTATAATTCTGTAGCAGATCTGAAAAATGTACTACAACAAAAGTAAACTATATCTCTAATGTACATAAAGTTTACTATTTGACTGCATATTGATTATGCATGCTCTTAACTATTATTTTTGCTATTACTATTCCAGGAGGATGTGGCTAATCTGGCCTATATTTCCTGTATTATAAATCAGCTCATTGATTTCCTGAAAATAAAAATAAAACAATATTTTATAATAAGCACCAATACCCCAAAAAAGTGCTTTATAATAATGGTCCTAACTGCAGCTCACGATATCCTTAAGAAAACCATAATACTTTGC
>NW_012123891.1:0-4060 GCF_000951035.1 Colobus angolensis palliatus | reverse complement strand
TGCGGATCTTACTGTGGTGGCCGCGCCTTCAGCTGCATCTCGGCCTGCGGGCCCCGGCCTGGCCGCTGCTGCATCACCGCCGCCCCCTACCGTGGCATCTCCTGCTACCGCGGCCTCACTGGGGGCTTTGGCAGCCACAGCGTGTGCGGAGGCTATAGGGCCGGCTCCTGCGGACGCAGCTTCGGCTACCGCTCTGGGGGCGTGTGTGGGCCCAGCCCCCCATGCATCACCACCGTCTCGGTCAACGAGAGCCTCCTCACACCCCTCAACCTGGAGATCGACCCCAACGCGCAGTGCGTGAAGCAGGAGGAGAAGGAGCAGATCAAATCCCTCAACAGCAGGTTCGCGGCCTTCATCGACAAGGTGGGTGTCCTGGATCACACCCTTCCTGAACTCCCACTACCTACACAGCCAGGGCTGGGCACTGAGGATGGAGTCAGAGTCAGAAAGACCTCTGCCTGCCTGAGATCCCAGTCTGATGGGAGAGGCACTCAGACACACAGACACACAGACACACACACACACACACAGGCACTCAAGACGCAGACTCAGCTGACGGTTCAGATAGGGGGAGCTTGTGGAGGAAAAGTGTGGCCAGGCTGCTCTGGGGCACAAGCTAGACATCAGGGATTTGGGGGTGGGGGACATGTGACCACTGCTGCTGAACTCAGAGGGGTTTGGGCAGCCCCAGGGTGAGAAAGTAGGGTGCACTGACTTCCGGATGACATAGGGGAAGAGCTGGGACAGCTGAGCTCCCTTCCAGGTGATGATTCAATTTAGACACCCTCTTCTTGGCACCATCCCCAGAAATCCCATCTGTGATCTGAACCTGGGTACTCTGCCTGTGAGGGATGCTGCCTCACCTGGCTTCAGAGTGAGGAGCGGAGCCTCCACTTGTGTTCATCTGCTTGGGGTCACTCAGCTCCCCAGAGAGCAGGCACTGACACCACCCAGCCCTTGCTCCATTCCTGAGTGGGAAATCTAGACATAGATCATGACCAGGAAATCCAGAAATTGTCTGTCTCCCACAGCCCACCTCTACTCAATCTCAGATAAGCTCCAGATTTGGGGATTTCCTTTAAACTATCCCTCCTCCACCAGGTCCCCAGAGCTGTCTTTGGGGGCACCAGAAACCATCTGTCCCTCCTTCCCACCCTGAATGGCAGGTGCGCTTCCTGGAGCAGCAGAACAAGCTGCTGGAGACAAAGCTGCAGTTCTTCCAGAACCGCGAGTGCTGCCAGAGCAACCTGGAGCCCCTGTTTGAGGGCTACATCGAGACTCTGCGGCGGGAGGCCGAGTGCGTGGAGGCTGACAGTGGGAGACTGGCCTCAGAGCTCAACCACGTGCAGGAGGTGCTGGAGGGCTACAAGAAGAAGTGAGTGACAGCAGGAGGGATGCTGGGCACAGGAATGGGGTTTAGGTTAAATACACTGGATTAGACAATGCGAACTCCCAGGTAGGGTGAGTGGCCATGACCACTAGGTTGACCGAGGGTGGCGGGGTCTTTTCATTTGTGGAATCTTTGCCCAGACACCTGTGTAAGAGGAAGGCTGTGACTCCCACTACCTGTCTCTATCCCATTCCAGCCTTCTCTTCCCTGAGCCACATCACACAGCAGCTCTCCCCTGCGCTCGGTGGGGAGGAAGCCTCTGCAGGGTCCAGGCCTTCTCTCCTGACCCTCAGCCCTGACACCTGTAGCATCTGTCAGATGTGAGCCCAGGGTCTCTCACGAGTGACAGGTCTGGGGCTCTGGGTGTTCCCACTGCCTTCGGTTCTAAGTTCTGAGGGTCTGCGGGTCCAGGAGTCCCCACACCTGAGCTGGGATTCATACCAGTGAAGGGAGGCTGGGGCTACAGGCCCCAGGAGGATATGCTGTTTACTCCCGGGATGGGGTTGGGGGCTGAGTCCTATTTGCCTCCTGGGGGACCTCAGAGACCCTTTGGGAACAGGACTGGGAGGTACCAGGTGAGCCCTCTTCCTCCCCAGTTCAAAGTGGAGAGAGAATCCCAGAGACATCCCACATCCAACCGGAAAGGATCAGCTAGGTTGCCAGGCCCGGGCTGTGTGGGGGTGTTTCTAGTACTGTCCCCATGGCTGTGATGAAGTGTGATGTGATGGGGGCTCTGCAAAGACCTGCCTTGCCCTGACCTCCCCTCTCTGCCCTCTGCTCTGCCTCAGGTATGAGGAGGAGGTTTCTCTGAGAGCAACAGCTGAGAACGAGTTTGTGGCTCTGAAGAAGGCAAGTGACACAGGATTGAGAAGCACAGATCTGTGGGATCTCAGAATGACAGGCTCTTCCTGGGGAGACACAGGGGGTCTCAACCTCAGTGTGGGGTGCCATGACCCTTGCACAGCAGGCTGGGACTGTCCAGATGCAGGCCTTTGGATGGAGTGTCCAGAGTCCTGTCAAAGGGCAATGACCTGGGAATATCCACCAGCACCTGCCCTGGATAGGGGGATGGCTGCATGGACCTCTGTGTGTCCTGCTCTGCTCCAGAGGTTGTGGTTCATGGTTGAGTTCCCTGGAGACGTGGCAGAGTCAATATCTCTGCTGAGACACAGTGCAGCCTGTCTAGTATTCTGGGGAATCTGACCTTGGGGCAGGGACATAATCCCAGGGTCTAAGGGAGGATGGAGCAGAACCAGGAGCAGGAACTGGGTTCTTGGAGCACTACTGAAGGACAGGAAAGGGTCAAGGTGTGAGAGCAGGGGGGTCAGTCTGGGCAGGCTTCCTGGAGCAGGAGAGGGGAGAAGGGAGAGATAGGAGGGCAAGGAGGGGTGAAAGGCTGGTGAGTCATGCCCAAAGCAAACAGGATTTGTCCTCAGAGGGGCAGAGGATGCCAGCTCATCCCAGGAAGGGCAGAAGGGAAGGAGAGGCATGGGAGTGGGACACTGGGGACTGCTTTCCCCTGGCTGCATGGAATGGATGGGCAGAGAGACGAGTCTGGGGGCTAGATTACCAGGGTCCTCTGAGCTCCAACACTCCCCACCTTTCCAGGATGTGGACTGCGCCTACCTCCGCAAGTCAGACCTGGAGGCCAACGTGGAGGCCCTGATCCAGGAGATCGACTTCCTGAGGCGGCTGTATGAGGAGGTGCGGGCCCAGGGGCCAGGCAGAGACCTGGCAGCCAGCAGAGAGGAGAGTTGGGGGTGGGAGTATTGGACAGGATGTGGGTAGAGGTTGCAGTCCCTGAGGCTGTGTGAGGGGGCAGGGCTGGGGACCAGAGAAAGCCTGAGAAGGTGGAGTCAGGACATGGTGGGTAGGGCTGTGTTCTCAACTAAAGTCACTGCCCCCACCTCCTGCAGGAGATCCGCATTCTCCAGTCCCATATCTCAGACACCTCTGTGGTTGTCAAGCTGGACAACAGCCGGGACCTGAACATGGACTGCATCGTCGCTGAGATTAAGGCACAGTACGACGACATTGTCACCCGCAGCCGGGCCGAGGCCGAGTCCTGGTACCGTAGCAAGGTGAGTGGCACAGGACACCTGCCTGCTAGACATGGCAGTGGGAGGGATGTGAGGTATCTATTAAATTGGCTTCCTTTTCTGGGGATGCTGGTCCCTGGGGATGAGAAGAGATGGCTGCCACTCTGAGGTTAGGGTGGCAGGGCAGGACTGCCACGTGTGGTTGCACAGGCTGAGCACTGTACAACCTGCACAATCATCCATGGTGCCCTGAATGGATGGGAAGTCCCACCCTGAGCCTCATGAGCATCTCTACTTCCCCCAGTGTGAGGAGATGAAGGCCACGGTGATCAGGCATGGGGAGACCCTGCGCCGCACCAAGGAGGAGATCAACGAGCTGAACCGCATGATCCAGAGGCTGACGGCTGAGGTGGAGAACGCCAAGTGCCAGGTATGGGGCATCTGTGCCCAAGGTCAGAGAGACCGAGGGCCTAACCATTGTCACACAGCCTATGTGTGCCCTATCTGGATCTCAGCATTCATTCTCCAGCCCCTTTGTCCATGTAGAGTCCCTGGTTGTGGTCTCTCAGTGAGTCCCAGGTGATGAAGGCGAGAGGCTCTGTTCTGGGGTGCTCCCAGCTTGGTGGGTAGC
>NW_012123890.1:0-1198 GCF_000951035.1 Colobus angolensis palliatus | reverse complement strand
CGCCATTCTCCTGCCTCAGCCTCCCGAGTAGCTGGGACTACAGGCGCCCGCCATCTCGCCCGGCTAGTTTTTTTTTTGTATTTTTTAGTAGAGACAGGGTTTCACCATGTTAGCCAGGATGGTCTCGATCTCCTGACCTCGTGAGGAGGTGCCCGGATTACAGGCTTGAGCCCCCGCGCCCGGCCAGATTGATTCTTTTCAAGACAGAATTGTTTGTGATCCTTAACTGTGTGAATACACTCCTGGGATTTGAAATGAAGACACCCCCTTTCCACTTAGTCATGTGCCCTATGAAGCTTGTTTCTGTGTGGCTTGCTGAGACTCAGTTAAAATGACATTGACTTTTATTAAACCTTAAGGTTTGTAATGGGCTGTTTGCACAGAAGCCCCCTTCTCCAGGGGACATCCCTGCTCCCTCACGTTGCTGTCTTGTTACTCTGGCCTGAAACAAGTTAGCCACTTTTCCACAGACCTGCACAAGGCACATCACGTGAAAGGCTGTTGATTAGAGCATAATGACTCGTTTGGTCATATTTATTGTGCAAATGAACCTGAATGTTACTAGGACAGCATATCCATGTAGGCTTAGAAAACTTAATTTTTAATGCCTGTTCTTTCATCAGGCTAAAGCTTTTGGATTTATGGTTATTCATACTAGCTATAAATATATTAATAGTATTTTGGGCTGGCCAGATATGGGGTATGACCTTTGACATCCTGCTTGGCTATGCCTGGGAATTTGACATCCTTCAATTTAGGTGGAATTCCCTTGTTTTGTTTCCTGTGGTAGTGTGGGGAAATACACATTTTGGCTCCTTCAGCAGAGGAAGACAGGAAAAAAGTAAAACTGGAATGCACTAAGAAGGTATTAATGATTTTATTTCCTGCTGTGTATAGTTGAATGCACATGCTTTTTTTTTTTTTTTTTTTTTTTTTTTTGGGACGGAGTCTCGCCGTGTTGCCCATACTGATCTCAAACTCCTGGGCTCACGTAATCCTCCTGCCTCAGCCTCCTGGGTAGCTGGGATTACAGGCATGCGCCACCACGCCTGTTTTTTTTTTTTTTTTTTTTTTTTGGGACGGAGTCTCGCCGTGTTGCCAGGCTGGAGTGCAGTGGCATGATCTTGGCTCATTGCAACCTCTGCCTCCCAGATTCAAGTGATTCTCCTGCCTCAGCCTCCCGAGTAGCTGGGATTAG
>NW_012123889.1:0-1133 GCF_000951035.1 Colobus angolensis palliatus | reverse complement strand
GAGACTAGCCTGGCCAATATGGTGACGCTCTGTCTCTACTAAAAATATAAAAATTAGCTGGGCATGCTGGCGTGCACCTCGGGAGGCTGAGGCAGGAGAATCGCTTGAACCCGGGAGATGAAGGCTGCAGTGAGCGGAGATCGCACCACTGCACTCCAGCCTGGGCAACACAGCAGACCCTATCTGTACAAAAACCAATTGAACAAAAAAACCCCTAGAATATGTAGACTATAATTCTTCTATTGGTTTAGATGAAGCTTTTCTGTCCCTGAATCTTTATTTATTTATTTTTTTTGAGACAGGGTCACACTATGTTGCCAGGTTGGAGTGCAACATGATGGAATCTTGGCTCACTGCAACCTCCGCCTCCTGGGCTCAAGCCATCCTTCCACCTCAGCCTCCCGAGTAGCTGGGACTACAGGTGCATACCATCATGCCCAGCTAGTTTTTTTGTTTATTTTAATAGAGACAGGGTTCACCATGTCGCCTAGGCTGGTGAGCTTTAACTCCTGAGCTCAAGCAGTCCGCCCACCTAGGCCTTCCAAAGTGCTGGGATTATAGGCACAAGCCACCACACCCGGCCTGTCCCTAAACAGATTAATGAGATTAATATTTTTTTTAAAGGTAGAGCTGTTAAAAATTATTTCAGAAAATTTGCGGATGTATTTGTGTGTCTTACGTAGTGTGTGTATATAGGCAGGAGTTTAGTTTGGTGAGATTTGTGTTAAGAAGGGTTTACAGTGATTTAAGTTTCCCCTAATACAGGATGACTGTGACGTTGTGGGAGCCATGCAAATAGAAGGATATTGTACTTACTAACATAATTTAAATAATCGCAATTCATGTCTGACAGGAGGGGTCAATAGTTGAAGTCTAGTAATTTTGCAATTATCCTACTTGTAAAGTGGGGAGAAAAGTAGGAGTAGCAGGAAAAATGTTTACCTAGATTTTTTTTTTTTTGAGAAGGAGTCTCGCTCTGTCGCCCAGGCTGGAGTTCAGTGGCCGGATCTCAGCTCACTACAGCCCTTGCCTCCCTGGTTCAAGCAGTTCTCCCGCTTTGGTCTCCCAAAGTGCTGGGATTACAGGCATGAGCCAGTGCACCTGGCCTGAATTATTTTGTTGAGACACTGATA
>NW_012123888.1:0-1098 GCF_000951035.1 Colobus angolensis palliatus | reverse complement strand
CAGTGAGCTGAGATCCGGCCACAGCACCCCAGCCTGGGTGACAGAGCGAGACTCCATCTCAAAAAAAAAAAAAGAAAAGAAAAACTTAAAGATGGTGCCTTCCTCTGCTTGCTTTCTGAGGATGCCCTACTCTGTAAAGAAGTAGCTTTCAATAAAATATCTCCTTCTCACTCTTCCTGTGGGAGATCCAAGAACCCTCTCTGGGGGTCTGGATGGAGACCGCCTTTTCCAGTAACATTTGTCACCTTCTCTTTAATAAAGAGACTGAACACAGGTGTTCTTCCAGGTGGAATCACCTTTCCAGAATGTCTTGGGCCCTTTACGTGTAACTCAACATAAAATCAGATCTACGGGTGCTCAGGGGATATGGAGCCATGGAGGTGGCTACTCACAGCTCCACTAACAGAGCCTGCAGGAGACTTGGGGTTGGCTGATGGCCACTCTCTGCCCCCTGCAGCATTCGCTGGAGACAATGCCTTCCCCAGGTCATTCCCAATCAAGGACTGAACCCTGCAAGGGTTATTCTTGCTGGACAGGAGACTCCTCTAATGTCAACTCGTTGGCCAAGAGTTTCTTAGGAGTTTTTTAGGGTTCCCCTTCTGCTCTTGCTCCCTTTTGCCTCTATCCTCCCTCTTGTACATCTAATTCCATCTTGGCAGCTGCTTCTCAGATGACCCAGGCTACAACAGGACCCTAAATTCAGCTTTTAGATTTACAAGAAAATTTATAAATTCCTACAGTAATTCCCTGGACCCAAAACTTCAGGGCAATTAGCGTAGAGGAGTGCATGAGCAGATAGGCTTGGATGGTCTGCTAATTGTGGGCTATACGATTCAAGACTCACCAGAAGTTACCAACTGGCTAAACAGAACTTCTTCACTGATAATAATTCCTATATTCATAACATTTTCTCCTTTTGGTGTTTTCCTAAATCCTTACCACAAAACCACTTACATGTTTTTACAGTGGTCTATGGGTCAAACGTTTTTCCTTACAGGAATTTACAAAAAATTCAACAGCTTCCTTCCTTCCTTCTTTCTTTCTTTCCTTCCTTCTTTCCTTCCTTCCTTCCTTCCTTCCTTCCTTCCTTCCTTCCTT
>NW_012123887.1:35291-35738 GCF_000951035.1 Colobus angolensis palliatus | reverse complement strand
GGTTCATTTTCAGTCCTGTAACTAAGCATTTGCATCATGATGTTCATTTCAGTGGGACATGTTCACACGTTGTTCCCATGAGAAGTAATTCTAGTCCTTGAGGATTTCTTGTAGAGACATTTCCTTCACCCCGGCATAGTTGTCGTCCGGGCCTGTGTGACGCTCCTTCCTCACGGTGGCGGGATGCTTTGGTTTGGTCTGGTTTTCACGGTTGTACAGGCCTCACTCTGAGCCGCTGGGTTTTCTCCCCCTTTGCAGAATTGCCTGCTTCGCACTGTTTTCCTAGCAGGCGTCTGAAGGGTGAGGAAAACAGCTTGGGGAAAGTGAGGAAAAGGTTTGGGATATTGTAGTAAAGGGGCAGCTGGTGGGAAGGTGCGGGCTGGGCTGTTTTGGGGGCGCCGAAATCTCGGTGCTGACGTTGATTTGCTCACGAGTGCAGAGGCGGTC
>NW_012123887.1:26033-30646 GCF_000951035.1 Colobus angolensis palliatus | reverse complement strand
TGTGTTGAATTAAGAGGAGACACTATGAAATATGTCACAGCTGTCCTCGAAACTGGGACTTGTGTTGCTTTCTGCCTGGAAATGTGAGTCATTTTTATAGAACATTTGTTTTCTCATTAACAAAAAATAATTGTGTACATATATATGAGGTACAACGTGATGTTTCAATCCAAGTACACATTGTGATTAAAACAAGCTAGTTACCATATTAGCAATCAAGCTAACATATTAACAGTCAAGCTAATTAACATATTAACAATGAAGCTAAGTAACATATTCGTATAACCCTAACTCTAACCCATATCACTTCACCTACCTTTTTCTGTGGTGAGAATATGTAAACTCTAGTTTTAGTCATTTTGAAAGATACGGTGTATTATTATTAACTATAGTCAGTGTGTGCTGTGGTAGAACTTTGAATTTATTTCTTTTATCTAACTGAAAAAAATTAATTTTAAGGTAATTTATATGTTTTTGAGACAGTCTTGCCCTATCACTCAGGCTGGAGTACAGCGTCATGTTCATAGCTCTTGGCGGCCTCCAACTGGTGGCTCAGGTGAGCCTCCCACCTCAGCCTCCCAGGTAGCTGGG
This sequence comes from Colobus angolensis palliatus, assembly GCF_000951035.1. Classification (NCBI taxonomy): domain Eukaryota; kingdom Metazoa; phylum Chordata; class Mammalia; order Primates; family Cercopithecidae; genus Colobus; species Colobus angolensis. The sequence goes on along the minus strand of NW_012123887.1, from coordinate 30,055 downwards.
ACTACAGGTGCACCCCGCCACACCCAGTTGATTTTTAAATATTTTGTAGAGATGGGGTCTCGCTATGTTGTCCAGGTGGGTCTTGAATTCTTGGGCTGAAGCAATCCTCCTACCTCAGCCTCCCAAGTAGCTGGGACTACAGGTACATGCCAGTATACCCAGCTAATTATTTTTTTTTTCCTTTTGAGATGAGGTTTCATTATGTTGCCCAGGCTTGTCTCAAACTCCTGGCCTCCAGTGATCCTCCTTCTTCAGCCTTCCATAGCATTGTGATTCCAGACATGAGCCACCGCTCCTGGCCTCCAACTGAAATTTTATGTTCTTTGACAAACATTTCAGCATTCTTCCCTGGCAGCCACCATTGTACTCTCTGCATTCATGCGTTCAGCTTTTTTAGAGTCTACATGTGAGATGATATGGTATTTGTCTCTCTGTGCCTGGTTCATTTCACTTCACATTGTATCTTCCAGTCCCATCCACGTTGCTGCGAATGGCAGGATTTCCTTTTTCATGGCTGCATACTATTCCATGGTGTGTCTATGCCACATTTGCCTGATGCACTCATCTGTTGATTGACACATGGGTTGATTCCATATCTTGGAAACTGAGTCGTGCTGCGGTGCACAAGGGGTGCAGGTATCCCGTTGAGTGTCTGATTTCCTTTCCTTTGGGTACACACCCAGTGGTGGGATGTCTGGATCCTGCACACCATTCTTTTCTCTGATGTTTCGCAGGCCTATGGCTGGACCTTTGGAACATCGTCATTATGTACAAGGTGGCCGTCCCTTAGCCACATTCTTAGTGAATGTCTTCCATGTGTACACAGTGGCAGTCCCTTGGCCGCATGCTTAGGCAATGTCATCAGTGCGGTTCCTTGGCCACATGCTTAGGGAACGTCTTCAGTGTATACATGGTGGCCGTCCCTTGGCTACATTCTTAGGTAATGTCTTCAGTGTGTACGTGGTGGCAGTCCCTTAGCCACATGCTTAGGGAACGTCTTCAGTGTGTACATAGCTTTGGTCTGTTAGCCACAAGCCTAGGGAACATCTTCAGTGTGTATAGGGTGGCGGTCCCTTGGCCACATGCCTAGGGAACGTCTTCAGTGCAGTCCCTTGCTGCATTTTTAGGGAACGTCTTCACTGTGTACATGGTGACGGTCCCTTGGCGCATTGTTAGGGAACGTCTTCAGTGTGTACATGGCGGTGGTCCCTTAGCCACATGCTTCGGGAACGTCTTCAGTGTGTATATGGCAGTGGTCCCTTAGCCACATACTTAGGGAATGTCTTCAGTGCCTATATGGCGGTGGTCCTTTGGGCCACATGCTTAGGAAATGTCTTCAGTGTGTACACGGTGGTGGTCCCTTGGCCGCATCCTTAGGGAAAGTCTTCAGTGACATCCTTTGGCTGCATCTTCAGTGTGTTTGGGAACTGCCTTCAGTGTGTACATGGCGGAGGTCCCTTAGCCACATTCTTAGGGAACCTCTTCAGTTCATACACAGTGGCGATCCCCTGGCCACATTCTTAGAAAACGTCTTCATTTGGTACACAGTGGCGGTCCCTTGGCCACTTTCTTCTGTGTGTCTGTATCTGTGTCCTTTTCACCCTGTAAGCTGCTTTCATTTCTTCACTGGGTGTCTCTGACTCTCATGTAGTATCCCATTGAGTATCCCTCTGTCACTGCCCATCCCAGGCACAGTGAGGACGTAGCCAGCCTGCTCCTCTCTGCATGTGGCCATCTCAGACGTTCTCCAGCCACTGTCTTGACCTCATTCATTCCTTCCCCTGCACGGTCCACATCCTTCTTCCCTTACCCGCTTGCTACCAGAAAATGGTCTGAATCACAGCACAGGCTTCATTTGCTTTCTGGAATTGCAGCTCCCCAGCTCTACCCAGATCAGAGACTCAGAACCTGAATCTTTGATCTGGAGATGCCCGCATCCCATCAGAGACTTCTAGTCTGTTTCTTTATATTCATTTAGACCTGGGAGGATGACAGGAGAGAAAGCTTAGAAGGTGGACTCTGCCGTTCCAGGGCCCAGGGTGGAAGGGGCTTCCATGCCAGGCTGTCTTTGTGCACCTTTCATTCTTGATCCAACTTTTTTTTTTTTTTTTGAGACAGAGTCGTGCTGTGTCGCCCAGTCTGGAGTGCAGTGGTGCGATCTCAGCTCACTGCAACCTCCACCTCCCGGGTTCAAGCAGTTCTCCTGCTTCACTCTCCTGAGTAGCTGGGAGTACAGGCATACGCCTCCATGCCTGGCTAATGTTATATTTTTAGTAGAGATGCGGTTTCTGCATGTAGCTCAGGCTGGTCCCGAGCTCAGGTGATCCATTCGCCTCAGCCTCCCAAAGTGCTGGGATTACATGCGTGAGCCACCACGCCTGGCTGCACCTTTCGTCTTGATCCATCTGGTTTCAAACTCGCAGATAAATTGTTTCCACCTGAGACAAATGAGTTGTGCATCTTCCATGTGGTCTGGACTTTGTCCCTGTGACCATATTCCTGTATCTTGTTTCTGGCGGGCTGCACGTTGTCCCTCTTACAGCCCTGTCTCTTGTTTCTGGGCTCACTGCTGTGGCGAGCTGACTGTGCCGCATTCCTGAGGCTGGTGAGGATGCTGTCAGCACCTGAATCACGGCTGTGACGAAACTGGCTGGAGCTAGGTGCCGTGGAGCTTTGCGATGGAGTCTAAGTCGTGTTACCCATTGTTTGATCAGTGACGGAGCCAGGTGTCTTATTGGGTCTCGGGGATTTGTGGAAGCACAGAGCAAGCGAGCACCTTCTACACTGAAAGGAATCCTTCTGACAGTCAAGAGGACACCGGGAAGTCCTGCCTTTGGAAATCCCTGATTTCCTCAGACACTACCCTAGCAGTTTAAAGGACTTAAAGAAAAATTCAGTAAAATTCCGTGGGGAGCTGGCTCAGTGCAGTTTGCGTGCACTCAGGAGGATGAGCCCCGCCATAGTGTCTGTTAGGGGACATTGTGATCTCACCAACCCTCCTGAGCAGGCCTGGCCCTCTGAGTAATAACTGGGAACACTCGCCGCTTTGTGAGAGGACCTCGTCTGCTCGTTGGAAGGTCATCTCTTCTGGTCCAGGGTGCAGTGTGGATACATCTTTTTTTTTTTGAGATGAACTTTCACTCTTGTTGCACAGATTGTGTTTTTGAGAAGGAGTATTGCTCTTGCTGCCCAGGCTGGAGTGCAATGGCGCGATCTCGGCTCACTGCAACCTCCGCCTCCTGGGTTCAAGCCATTCTCCTGTCTCAGCTTCCCGAGTAGCTGGGGTTACAGGCGTCCGCCACCCCACCCAGCTAATTTTTGTATTTTTAGTAGAGACGGGGTTTCAGCATATTGGTCAGGCCGGTCTGGAACTCCTGACCTCAGGTGATCCACCTGCATCAGCCTCTCAAAGTGCTGGGATGACAGGCGTGAGCCACCGCGTCCGGCCCAGTGTGGATACACCCTGGGCACGTAACTGGAATCCTTTCCTTGGAAACTTGGAGTCGCTTGGGTCCTGGTCATATAAACTGTGTTGAATTAAGAGGAGACACAGTCGAATATGTCACAGCTGTCCTCAAAACTGGGACTTGTTTTGTTTTCTGCCTGGAATTGTGAGTTATTTTTATAGAAAATTAATTTTTTCGTTAACAAAAAATAATTGTGCACATATATATGAGGTACAATGTGATGTTTTAATCCACGTACACATTGTGCAGTGATTAAACCAGCCAGTTACCATATTAGCAAGCAAGCTAATTAACATATTAATCAAGCTAATTAACATATTAACAATCTAGCTAATTAACATACTAACAATGAAGCTAAGTAACATATTCATATAACCCTAACTCTAACCCATATCACCTCACCTGCTTTTTTCTGTGGTGAGAATATGTAAAATATACTTTTAGTCATTTTGAAAGATGCGATGTATTATTATTAACTATAATCAGTGTGTGCTGTGGTAGAACTTTGAATTTATTTCTTTTATCTAACTGAAAAAATTTAATTTTAATGTAATT
>NW_012123887.1:22711-24878 GCF_000951035.1 Colobus angolensis palliatus | reverse complement strand
TATCTTCAGTGTGTACATGGTGGTAGTGCTTTGGCGGCATTCTTAGGGAACATCTTCAGTGCGGTTCCTTGGCCACATCCCTAGGCAACATCTTTAGTGCTGTCCCTTGGCAGCATTTTTAGGGAGTGTCTTCAGTGTGTACCTGGTGGTGGTCCCTTGGTTGCATTCTTACCGAACGTCTTTGGTGTGTACATGGTGGCGGTCCCTTAGCCATATGCTTAGGGAATGTCTTTAGTGTGTATATGACAGCGGTCCCTTAGCCATATTCTTAGGAAACATCTTCATTGTGTATATAGTGGTGGTCCCTTGGCCACATGACTGGGAAAGGTCTTTAGTGCCGTCTTTTAGCTGCATTCTTAGGGAACGTCTTCAGTGTGTACATGGCAGCGTTCCTTTAGCTCCATACTTAGGGAACATCTTCAGGTGTGCACACGTCCGAGGTCCTTGGCTGCATTGTTAGGGAAAGTGTTCAGTGTATACATGTCAGTGGTCCCTTAGTCACGAGCTTAGGGATCATCTTCAGTGTGCACAGGGCGGTGGTCCTTTGGGCCACATGATTAAAAGTGTGTACACAGTGGCGGTCCCTTAGCCACAAGCCTAGGGAACGTCTGCCATGTCTTGGCTGCATTCTTAGGGAATGGCTTCAGTGCGTAAATGGCGGTGGTCCCTTAGCCACATACTTAGGGAACGTCTTCAGTGTGTACATGATGGCAGTGCCTTAGTCATATACTTAGGGAATGTCTTCAGGGTGCACAGGGCAGCGTTCCCTTGGCCGCATTCTTAGGGAACGTCTTCAGTGTGTACAGGCGGTGGTCCTTTAGTTACATTCTTAGCCAATGTCTTCAGTGTGTACACTGCGATGGTCCCTTGGCCCCATTCTTAGAAAACGTCTTCACTTCATACACGGTGGCGATCCCTTGGCCACATTCTTCTGAGTGTCTGTGTCTGTGTCCTTTCCACCCTGTAAGCTGCTTTTGTTTCTCCATTGGGTGTCTGTGACTCTCCTGTGGAATCCCTTTCCTCTGTCACCACCCGTCCCAGGCACAGTGAGAGAGATACAACCAGCCTGCTCCTCTCTGCACGTGGCCATCTCAGACATTCTCCAGCCACCGTCCTGACCGCATTCATTCCTTCTCCTGCCCACTCCACATCCTTCTTTCACTACACCCTTGCTACCAAGAAATGCTCTGAATCACAGCACAGGCTTCATTTGCTTTCTGGAATTATAGCTCCCCAGCCCCACCGAGATCAGAGATTCTTGGGATCCTGAATCTTAGGATTTCTGGAGATGCCTACACCCCATCAGAGACTTCTAGTGTGCTTCTTTATATTCGTTTAGACTTGGGAGGATGACAGGAGAGGAAGCTTAGAAGGTGGTCTCTGCATTTCCAGGGCCCAGGGTAAAAGGGGCTGGCTTCCCCGGCTGCCTGTGTGTACTTTTTTTTGTTGTTGTTGTTGAGGTCTGTCACCCAAGCTGGAGTGCAATGGTGTGATCTCAGCTTACTGCAACCTCAGCTTTCCGGATTCAACTGATTCTCCTGCCTTGGCCTTTCAAGTAGCTGGGATTACAGACGCGTGCAACCAAGCCCAGCTAATTTTTGTATTTTTAGTAGTGACGGGATTTCACCATGTTGGCCGGGCTGGTTTCGAGCTCCTGACCTCAGGTGATCCATCTGCCTCAGCCTCCCAAAGTGCTGGGATGACAGGTGTGAGCCACCACATCCGGCTGCACCTTTCATTCTTGATCCACCTGGTTTCAAACTTGCAGATAAACTGTTTCCACCTATGACAAATGAGTCTTCCATCTTCCATGTGGTCTGGACTTTGTCCCTGTTATCATATTCCTGTCTCTTGTTCTGGTTTTTGGCATCCCGCACCTTGTCCCTGATATAGCCCTGTCTCTTGTTTCTGGGGTCACTACTGTGGCGAGCTGACTGTGCAGTGTTCCTGAGGCTGGTGAGACGACTGTTGGCACCTTAATCGCAGCTGTGAAGAAACTGGCTAGAGCTAGGTGCCGTGGAGCTTTGCAGTGGAGTCTAAGTTGTGTTACCCATTGTTTGATCAGTGACGGAGCCAGGTGTCTTATTGGGTCTCAGGGATTTGTGGAAGCACAGAGCAGGCATGCACCTTCTACACTGAAAGGAATCCTTCTGTCACTTAAGTTGGC
>NW_012123887.1:15952-18146 GCF_000951035.1 Colobus angolensis palliatus | reverse complement strand
GTCAAGGGAACGTCTTCAGCGCTGTCTTTAGCTGCATTCTTAGGGAACGTCTTTAGTGTGTACATGGCAGCGGTCCCTTAACCACAAACTTGGGGATCATCTTCAGTGTGCACAGGGCTGTGGTCCCTTGGGCCACATGCCTAGGGAACGTCTTCAGTGCCGTCCCTTGGTTGCATTCTTAGGGAATGTGTTCAGTGTTTACATGGTGGTGCTCCCTTGGCCACATTCTTAGGGAACATCTTCAGTGTGTACATAGTAGCGGTCCTTTAGCCACATTCTTAGGGAATGTCTTCAGTGTGTATATGGTGGCAGTCCCTTGGCTGCATGCTTAGGGAATGTCTTCAGTGAGTGTGATCACTTAGTCACAGGCTTACCAAATGTGTTCAGTGTGTACATGGTGGCGGGTGGCGGTCCCTTTCCCGCATTCTTAGGGCATCTTCAGTGGCTACACAGTGGTAGTCCCTTGGCTACATTCTTAGGGAATGTCTTCACTGTGTACACGGTGGCAGTCTCTTGGCCCTATGGTTAGGGAACATCTTCAATGTGCACACAGTGGCGGTCACTTGCCCCACATACTTAGGGAATTCTTCAGTGTGTACATGGTGGCAGTCCCTTGGCACATTCTTACCTAACTTCTTCAATATGTACATGGTGGCGGTCCCTTAACCACATGCCTAGGGAATGTTTTCAGTGTGCTTACGGTGGCGGTCCCTTGGTCATATGCCTAGGGAACGTCTTCAGTGCTGTCGTCATTCTTAGGGAACGTCTTTAGTGTGTACATGGCAGCGGTCCCTTAGCCACATACTTCCGGAACGTCTTTAGTGTGCACACGGCAGTGATCCCTTGGGCGCATTGTTAGGGAACATCTTTAGTGTGTACATGGCGGCAGTCTCTTAGGCACATTCTTAGGGAATGTCTTCAGTGTGTACATGGTGGTAGTCCTTTGGCCACATGCTTGGGGAACATCTTCAGTGCGGTCCCTTGGCCACATGCCTAGGGAACATCTTCAGTGCCGTCCCTTGGCTGCATTCATAGGGAGCATCTTCAGAGTGTACCTGGTGGCGGTCCCTTGGCTGCATTCTTAGGGAACGTCTTCAGTGTGTACATGGTGGTGGTCACTTAGCCGTACGTAGGGAACGTCTTTAGTGTGTATATGGCAGCGGTCCCTTAGACATTCTTAGGGAATGTCTTCAGTGTGTATACAGTGGGTCCCTTGGCCACGACTAGGGAACGTCTTCAGTGCCGTCTTTTTGCTGCATTCTTAGGGAACATTTTCAGTGTGTACATGGCAGCTGTCCCTTAGCCACATAGTTAGGGAAGTGCACACGTCTGAGGTCCTTGGCAGCATTGTTACGGAAAGTGTTAAGTGTATACATGTCAGCACTCCCTTAGCCACGAGCTTAGGGATCATCTTCAGTGTGCACAGGGCGTCTTCAGTGTGCACAGGGCGGTGGTCCCTTGGGCCAGATGCTTAGGGAATGTCTTCAGTGTGTACACTGTGGCGGTCCCTTAGCCATATGCCTAGGGAACGTCTGCCATCTCTTGGCTGCATTCTTAGGGAACATCTCCAGTGCATAAATGGCGGTGGTCCCTTAGTCACATACTTAGGGAACGTCTTCAGTGTGTACATGGCAGCATTCCCTTGGCCGCATTCTTAGGGAACGTCTTCAGTGTGTACAGGCGGTAGTCCCTTAGTTACATTCTTAGTGGATGTCTTCAGTGTGTACACTGCGGTGATCCCTCGGCCACATGCTTTGGGAACGTCTTCAGTGCATACAAAGTGGCGGTCCCTTTGCCCCATTCTTAGAAAACTTCTTCAGTTCGTACAAGGTGGCGATCCCTTGGCGACTTTCTTCTGAGTGTCTGTGTCTGTGACCTTTCCACCCTGTAAGCTGCTTTTGTTTCTTCATTGGGTGTCTGTGACTCTCATGTGGAATCCCTTTCCTCTGTCACCGCCTGTCCCAGGCACAGTGAGAGGCGCAGCCAGCCTGCTCGTCTCTGCAGGTCCCCATCTCAGACGTTCTCCAGCCACCGTCCTGACGGCATTCATGTCTTCTGCTGCCGGGTGCACATCCTTCTTCCTCTACACCCTTGCTACTAAGAAATGGTCTGAATCACAGCACAGGCTTCAGTTGCTTTCTGGAATTGCAGCTTCCCAGGCCCATCGATATCAGAGATTCAGTACTTGAATCTT
>NW_012123887.1:12517-14223 GCF_000951035.1 Colobus angolensis palliatus | reverse complement strand
ACAGTGGGGTCTCTGTGTTTCCTTAGGTAACACGTGTGAGGTTTTTGTCAGTGTAATTCAGTCATCTGTGTTAATATTATCACTAAAGAACAGTGCGGCATTTGCTGCTTCTCAGAATTGCTTTTTACAACAGCTGCATGGCCAGACGTGGTGACTCACGCCTGTATTCCCAATACTTTCGGAGGCCGAGGCAGGCGGATCGCTTGAGCCCAGGAGTTTGAGACCACCCTGGGCAATATGGCCAAACCCCAGCTCTACTAAAAATACAAAAAATTAGCTTGTGCCTGTAGTACCAGCTACTCAGGAGGCGGAGGTGGGAGGATCACTTGAGCGTGGGAGTTGGAGGCTGCAGTGAGCTGTGATCGCAGCTTGGGCAACCAAGCGAGAGATGCTGTGTCTGAAAACACAAAAAGAAAAATTAGCTAAACATGGTGGTATGTGTGTGTTGGGAGGCTGAGGAGGGCGGATCACTTGAGCCCACAAAGTCGAGGCTGCAGTGAGCTGAGATTGCACCACTGTAGTACAGCCCGGCAGCAGAGTGAGAGAGACCCTGTGTCTACATACATACATACATACATACATACATAAATTCGTGATTAAGCAGAAGTTGTGGCCGAAGCAGGAGGATCACTGGAACCCAAGAGTGTGAGATCAGCCTGCGCAGCAGCAAGATCCTGTGCCTACAAAAATAAAATAAAAATAAGATAAAAATAGGCTAGGTGCGGTGGCTCATGCTTATAATTGCAGCCCTTCGGGAGGCTAAGTTAGTAGGATCATTTGAGCTCAAGGGTTTGAGACCGGCCTCGTCAACATAGTGAGGCCTGGTCTCTAGTAATAATAAAACAATTAGCTGGACATAAGGTGTGCATTTGTAGTCTCAGTTACACAGGAGGCTACGGTGGGAGGATTATTTGAGTCGGGGAGTTTTAGGCTGCAGTGAAACGTGATCGCACCACTGCACTCCAGCCTGAGCAACAAAGAGAGATATGCTGTCTCCAAAACAAGAACAACCGAAAGCCAGATGTGGTGGCACACGTGTGTGGTCACAGCTGCTTGGGAGAATGAGGCTGAAGGATTGTTGAGCCCAAGGAGGTTGAGGCTTCAGTAAGCTACGATCATGCCACTGCACTGCAGACTGGGCAATCGCCTGGGTGAGACCCTGTCTCCACCAAAATAAATTAAAGATAAGAAATTTCAATATGAAAATCAGTGTCCCCCAGAACGTTCCATTTCTTCCCAGCTGGGCTATTTTTGGAGTTCCGTGGGGAGCTGGCTCAGTGCAGTTTGCGTGCACTCAGGAGGATGAGCCCCGCCATAGTGTCTGTTAGGGGACATTGTGATCTCACCAACCCTCCTGAGCAGGCCTGGCCCTCCGAGAAATAACTGGGAACACTCTCCGCTTTGTGAGACGACCTCGGGTGATCTTTGGAAGGTCATCTCTTCTGGTCCAGGCTTCAGTGTGAATACATTCTTTTTTTTTGGGCGGGGGGGACAGAGTTTCACTCTTGTTGCACAGATTGTGTTTTTGAGAAGGAGTATTGCTCTTGCTGCCCAGGCTGGAGTGCAATGGCGTGGTCTCGGCTCAGTGCAACCTCTGCCTCCTGGCTTCAAGCCATTCTCCTGTCTCAGCTTCCTGAGTAGCTGGGACTACAGGCGCCCGCCACCACACCCGGCTAATTTTTGTATTTTTAGTTGAGACTGGGTTT
>NW_012123887.1:9838-10177 GCF_000951035.1 Colobus angolensis palliatus | reverse complement strand
GATGACTGGATCCTGCACACCATTCTTTCTTCTGATACTTTGCAGGCCGTATGCTTAGGGAAGGTCTTCAGTGCGTACAAGGTGGTGGTCCTTTGGCCACATGCCTAGGGAACAAAGGTGTTCAGTGCCATCCCTTGGCTGCATTGTTAGGGAATGTCTTCAGTGTGTGCGTGGCAGCAGTCCCTTAGCCACAAGCCTAGGGACCGTCTTTAGTGTGCACATGGAGGCAATCCCTTGGGCCACGTGCTTAGGGAACATCTTCAGTGTGTACATGGTGGCGGTCCCTTAGCCACGTTCTTAGGGAATGTCTTCAGTGTGTACATGGTGGGGTTCCCTTAG
>NW_012123887.1:8954-9788 GCF_000951035.1 Colobus angolensis palliatus | reverse complement strand
GTGTGTACATGGTGGCGGTCCCTTAGCCACGTTCTTAGGGAATGTCTTCAGTGTGTACATGGTGGGGTTCCCTTAGCTACATGCTTAGGGAACATGTTCAGTGAGTCCACAGTGGCAGTCCCTTCGCCGCATTCTTAGGGAATGTCTTCAGTGTGTACATGGTGACGGTCCCTTAACCACAAGCTTAGGGAACGTCTTCAGTGTGCACATTACAGAGGTCCCTGGGGCCACATGCTTAGGGAATGTCTTAAGTGTGTACACGGTGGCAGTCCCTTGGCCATATGCTTAGGGAATGTCTTCAGTGTGTACAGGGTGGCGGTCCCTTGACCACATGCCTGGGGAACGTCTTCAGTACTGTCCCTCGGCTACATTCTTGTGGAACGCTTTCAGTGCGTCCACAGCGGAGGTACCTTGTCCGCATTCTTAGGGAACGTCTTCAGTGCGGTCCCTTGGCCGCATGCTTAGGGAATGTTCAGCGCATACACGGTGGTGGTCCCTTGGCCACATTCTAAGGGCAAGTCTTCAGTGCCTACATAGTGGCGGTCCCTTGGCCCCATGCGTAGGGACCATCTTTAATGAGTTCCCTTGGCTACACGCCCAGGGAACATCTTTAGTGCGGTCCTAGGGAACATCTTTAGTGCGGTCGTTGGCCGCATGCTTAGGGAAAGTCTTGACTGCCTACATGGTGGAGGCCCCTTAGCCTCATTCTTAGGGAACGTCTTCAATGTCTACCCTGTGACGGTCCGTTGGCCTCATTATAAGGGAACGTCTTCAGTGTCTACACAGCAACGTTCCCTTGGCCACATTCTTAGGGATCGTCTTCAATGTGGTCCC
>NW_012123887.1:3450-3804 GCF_000951035.1 Colobus angolensis palliatus | reverse complement strand
CCTTGGCTGGACTTAAGGGAACGTCCGCACTGTGTACAAGGTGGCGGTCCCTTGGCCACATTCTTAAGGAACGTATTCAGTGTGTACATGGCATCGGTCTCTTGGCCATATGCTTAGGAAACATCTTCAGTGTGTGTATGGTAGCACTCCCTTAGCCACCTTTTTAGGGAACGACTTCAGTGTGTACATGGCGGCAGTCCCTTGGCCGCATTCTTAGGGAATGTCTTCAGTGTGCACATGGCGGTGGTCACTTAGCCATAAGCTTAGGGAATGTCTTCAGTGTGTACACAGTGGCAGTCCCTTGGCCACATGCCTAGGGAACATATTCAGTGCTGTCCCTTGGCTGCATTCTTA
>NW_012123887.1:2979-3400 GCF_000951035.1 Colobus angolensis palliatus | reverse complement strand
CTTTTCATTACCAAAAAATAAGTGTGTACATATATATGAGGGATGTGATGTTTTAATCCAAGTACACATTGTGCAATGGTTAAATCAAGCTAGTTGCCATATTATCAAGCTAATTAATGTGTTAATAACCAAGCTAATTAACATATTAACAATCAAGCTAACTAACATATTAACAATCAAGCTAAGTAACATATTCATATAACCCTGACTCTAACCTATATCATCCTCACCTACTTTTTTTTGTGGGGAGAATATGTAAAAACTACTTTCAGTCATTTTGAAAGATGCGATGTATTATTAACTATAATCACTGCGTGGTGTGATAGAACTTCGAATTTATTTCTTTTATCTAACTGAAAAAATTAATTTTAATGTAATTTATATTTTTTTGAGACAGTCTCACCCTATAGCCAGGCTGGAG
>NW_012123887.1:0-1644 GCF_000951035.1 Colobus angolensis palliatus | reverse complement strand
AGGAAACATCTTCAGTGTGTCCACATTGGTGGTCCCTACTCCTCATTCTTAGGGAATGTCTTCAGTGTGTACATGGTGGTGGTCCCTTAGCCACCAGCTTAGGGAACGTCTTCAGTGTGTACGTGGTGGTAGTCCTTTGGCCACATGCTTAGGGAACATCTTCAGTGCAGTCCCTTAGCCACATGCCTAGGGAATGTCTTCAGAGCTATCTTTTAGCTGCATTCTTAGGAAACGTCTTCAGTGTGTACACCGCAGCGGTCCCTTGGCCCCATTCTTAGGGAGCATCTTCCTTGCCGTCCCTTAACCACATACTTAGGGAATGTCTTCACTGTGTACACAGTTGCGGTTCCTTGGGCCACATGCTTAGGGAATGTCTGCAGTGTGTACAAGACAGTGGTCCCTTGGCCACATGCTTTGGGAATGTCTTCAGTGCGTACAGAGTGGCGGTTCCTCGACCACATTCTTAGAAAACGTCTTCAGTTCATACTCAGTGGCGATCCCTTGGCCACATTCTCCTGAGGTCTGTGTCTGAATCACAGCACAGGCTTCACTGGCTTTCTGGAATTGCAGCTCCCCAGGCCCACCCAGATCAGAGACGCAGAACCTGAATCTTCTGATTTCTGGAGATGCCCCCATCCCTTCAGAGACTTCTTGTGTGTTTCTTTATATTCGTTTAGACTTGGGATGACATGAGACAAAACCTACTAATTTTTGTATTTTCAGTAGAGACCGGGTTTCAGCATATTGGCCTCGTTGTTCTCGAACTCCTGACCTCAGGTGATCCACCTGCCTCAGCCTCCCAAAGTGATGGGATGACAGGCATGAGCCACCATGCCTGACCCATAGCCCTTGGCAGCCTCCAACTCCTTGAGCACATAACTGGAATCCTTTAAAACTTGGAGCCCGTTGGGTCATGGTCATATAAACTGTGTTGAATTAAGAGGAGACACCGTTAAATATATCACAGCTGTCCTCGAAACTGGGCCTTGTGTTGCTTTCTGCCTGGAAATGCGAGTCATTTTAATAGAAAATGTATTTTTCGTTAAAAAATCTTTGTGTACATATATATGAGGGATGTGATGTTTTAATCCAAGTACACATTGTGCAATGATTAAATCAAGCTAGTTACCATATTATCAAGCTAATTAACATATTAACAATCACGCTAATTAACATATTGACAATCAAGTTAAGTAACATACTCACATACCCTGACTCTAACCTGTATCAACCTCACCTACTTTTTTTTGTGGTGAGAATGTGTAAAATCTACTTTTAGTCATTTTGAAAGATGCAATGTATTATTATTAACTATAATCGCTGTGTGGTGTGATAGAACTTTGAATTTATTTCTTTTATTTACCTGAAAAAATTCATTTTAATGTCATTTATATTTTTTTGAGACAGTCTCGCCCTATCACCCAGGCTGGAGTCTCACCCTATCACCCAGGCAGCATCATGTTCATAGCTCATGGCAGCCTCCAACTCCTGGCTCAGGTGACCCTCCCACCTCAGCCTCCCAGGTAGCTGGGACTATAGTTGCACACTGCCACACTTGGTTAATTTTAAAATTTTTTGTAGAGATGGGGTCTTGCTATGTTGCTCAGGCTGGTCTTGAATTCCTGGGCTGAAGCGATCCTCCTT
>NW_012123886.1:0-1040 GCF_000951035.1 Colobus angolensis palliatus | reverse complement strand
GCCAGCCTTGGTCTCCCAAAGTGCTGGGATTACAGATTTGAACCACCACACTTCGCCTTTTTTTTTTTTTTGAGACGGGGTCTCACTCTGTCACCTAGACTAGAGTACAGTGGTGTGATCACAGTTCACTGCAGCCTCGACCTCCTGGGCTCAAGCAATCCTCCCACATCAGCCTCCTAAGTAGCTCACACCACTGGCGCACACCACCATGCCCTGCTAATTTTTGTATTTTCTATAGAGATGGGGTTTTAACATGTTGTCCCAGCTGGTCTCCAACTCCTGAGCTCAAGCTATCTGCCTGCCTTGGCCTCCCAAAGTGTTGGGATTATAGGTGTGAGCCACAACACCTGGTCAATAGTATGATTATTAATTAACTTTGTTGGCTGTTGCTGTGATTAAATGTGTCCCCCAATTAAGTATATGTTGGAAACTTAATCTCCAATGCAACAGTGTTAAGAGGTGGGACCCCTGAGGGGTGATTAGGCCATAAGGACTCCGCCCACATGAATAGATTAAAGGACATTTTAAAAGGGCTTGAGGCTGACATCGAATGAGGCAACAAGAGGGCCCTGGTGAGATGCCAGCACCTTCATACTGGACTTCCCAGCTTCCAGAAATGTGAGAAGTAAGTTTCTTTTCTTTATAATTACCCAGTCTTGGTATTCTGCTATAGCAACACAAAACGGATTGAGACAGTCGACTCAAACATTAGTAATTCTAACTGTACATTTGAGAATATGAAACAATACATAAATCTGGCTTAAGCAAAAAGTAATATGACATCTTTTTTTTTTTTTTTTTTTTTTTGAGACGGAGTCTCGCTCTGTCACCCAGGCTGGAGTGCAGTGGCCGGATCTCACCTCACTGCAAGCTCCGCCTCCTGGGTTCACGCCATTCTCCTGCCTCAGCCTCCTGAGTAGTTGGGACTACAGGAGCCGCCACCTCGCCCGGCTAGTTTTTTGTATTTTTAGTAGAGACGGGGTTTCACCATGTTAGCCAGGATGGTCTCGATCTCCTGACTTCGTGATCCGCCCGTCTCG
>NW_012123885.1:0-1219 GCF_000951035.1 Colobus angolensis palliatus | reverse complement strand
CAGGATGGTCTCGATCTCCTGACCTCGTGATCTGCCCGTCTCGGCCTCCCAAAGTGCTGGGATTACAGGCTTGAGCCACCGCGCCCGGCCGGAAAATGATATTTTTTAACAGTTGCCAATCCTTAGTTGCCAGAAATGTGCTAAATTCTGAACAGAAGATCCTAGAACTGGGAGAGATGTTAATTGACTGTGGACTTTTAACATCAAGAGTACTTTGAGAACTTAAAGGGTGAGTTAATTCTAAAAGTTGAATTAAAACAAATAATATGAAAACTAGTAGAAGGAAAAGAGAAAATGAAGGAAACTCAATCAACTTAATAGAAGACAAGAAAAGATATATATAACAGTAAAAGAAAAATAATGGTTAATAAAAGTTCAAAGTAAAATAGCATAAATAAGTCCAAATGTAGTACAATAAATATAAATGGATTAAGCTTGCTTGTAAAAGACAGAGATATTCTGACTGAGGGGGAAGAATTTTCCCCCAAGTCCTGCACAAGGTCTATTTTTGTTATTTCAAAAGACATCTTTAAAATATAGTGACATGTGAAGGTTGAACTAAAGGGCTGGAAAATAAATATATGCATATATTTAGCAACCAAAAGAAAGCTCAGTAGCTACAATAACATAGAAGAAACTAAACCAAAAATGTATTTTCACAGATAAAAATCATTGTGGAAGTTATAATAATCTTGACCATGTATATACTCAACAATACATATTGTTGATAAGGTAGCCAGATATAAGAAAGCTCCATAGCTACAATAACATAAAAGAAACTAGACCAAAAAAGCATTTCCATAAATAAAATCATTCTGGAAGTTATGGTAATCTTGAACATGTATACACTCAACAATACATATGGTTAAGGTGAAGAATTACAAACAGAAATTAATTCTACAGTCAAACTGGAGAATGTTAATACATTTGCACCTGATTCTAGCAATGTATTAAGAAAAAAAAAATTGGCTGGGCGCGGTGGCTTAAGCCTGTAATCCCAGCACTTTGGGAGGCCGAGATGGGCGGATCACAAGGTCAGGAGATCGAGATCATCCTGGCTAACATGGTGAAACCCCGTCTCTACTAAAAAATACAAAAAACTAGCCAGGCGAGGTGGCGGGTGCCTATAGTCCCAGCTACTCGGGAGGCTGAGGCAGGAGAATGGCGTGAACCCGAAAGGCGGAGCTTGCAGTGAGCTGAGATCCGACCACTGCACTCA
>NW_012123884.1:0-1440 GCF_000951035.1 Colobus angolensis palliatus | reverse complement strand
GGGGTTTCACCGTGTTAGCCAGGATGGTCTCGATCTCCTGACCTCGTGATCCGCCCGTCTCGGCCTCCGAAAGTGCTGGGATTACAGGCTTGAGCCACCGCGCCCGGCCGATGTTTGTTGTTTTATAAGCCACTCAGTTGGTGGCATTTTGTTAGAGTAGCCTGAACACGGACTAAGTAAGACGGAAGAACCTACAAACCAGCTACAGAGTCAGGCATTTGGAGAAATTAAAAAATGTGTCAGACATAGCTCCTTGTTCTTGAGGTACCAACACCCTAGGAGATGGGAGACAGCAGCTGCCCAGGTGCATTAGGTTGTTCTTGCATTGCTATAAAGAAATCCCTGAGACTGGGTAACTCATAAAGAAGGAGATTGAATTGGCTCACAGTTGCACAGGCTGGACAGGAAGCATGGTGCTGGCATCTGCTCAGCTTCTGGGAAGGCCGCAGGAAACTTACAATCATGGCAGAAGGCGAAGGAGAAACATGCACATCCCATGGCTGGAGTAGGAGTGAGAGAGAGAGGGAAATAGAGAGAAGGTGCCATATGCCTTTGAACAACCAGAGCTCACGAGAACACACTCACTGTCAAGAGAACAGCACCAGTGGGGAAATCGGTCCCCACAATCCAATCACCTCCCACCAGGCCCCGCCTCCAACACTGGGAATTACAGTTCCACATGAGGTGTGGGCAGGGACACAGATCCAAACCATATCACCAGATTAATATGATTTGAGGCACCACGAGGTCATTAAAGAGAGGGAATAAAAGACTGGGGCTCCAGGAAGAAAGCTCTGGAATCCAGCAGAGGGTCAAGGACCTGCTTGTAAAGCTGGTGGTGCCCTAGAAGTTCCTAGGAGAACATAGATGCTGTGACGTTTAATGTAGCTGTTTTTTGTTTTGGTTTTGTTTTTTGAGACAGAGTCTTGCTGTGTTGCCCAGGCTGGAGTGTTCAGTGGCATGATCTTGGCTCACTGGAGCCTCCACCTCCCAGGTTCAAATGGTCCTCATGCCTCAGCTATCTGAGTTGCTGGGATTACAGGCGTACATCACCACGCCTGGCTAATTTTTGTGTTTTTAGTACAGACAGGGTTTCGCCATGTTGCCCAGGCTGGTCTCGAACTCCTGACCTCAAGTGATCCACCGACTTTGGCCTCCCAAAGTGCTGGGATTCCAGGCATGAGCCACCATGCCAAGCCTGATGTAGCTGTTTCTGTGCACATTATTTGCTGTGGGGTATATTCAGATTTCCTAATACAAGATGATGCTTTGCCTCATGACTTACACACCATTTTCTATCTATCTATCTATCTATCTATCTATCAATCATTTATTTATTTATTTATGAGACGGAATCTCGCTCTGCCGCCCTGTGGGGTATATTCAGATTTCCTAATACAAGATGATGCTTTGCCTCATGACTTACACACCATTTTCTAT
>NW_012123883.1:0-2161 GCF_000951035.1 Colobus angolensis palliatus | reverse complement strand
ACTCTTGGTATAGAGAAATTATTTTTTTTTTTGTTTGTTTATTTTTTTTGAGACAGAGTTTCGCTCTTTTGCCCAGGCTGGAGTGCAATGGCGCAATCTCAGCTCACCACAACCTCTGCCTCCCAGGTTCAAGCGATTCTCCTGCCTCAGCCTCCTGAGTAGCTGAGATTACAGGCATGCGCCACCACACCCAGCTAATTTTTTGTATTTTTAGTAGGGATAGGGTTTCTCCATGTTGGTCAGGCTGGTCTCAAACTCCCAACCTCAGGTGATCTGCCTGCCTCGGCTTCCCAAAGTGCTGGGATTATAAGTGTGAGCCCCTGTGCCCAGCGATGAAAAGAAATTAAAGGCAAAAGTACAGTTGAAGCTTGAGGAGGAGTATTTCCTGATGTTGGATGATGCTGAAGAGAGAAGCTCTTTTTTTTTTTCTTTTTTTTTTTTTTTTTTTTTGAGATGGAGTCTCACTTTGTCACCCAGGCTGGAGTGCAGTGCTGCATTCTCAGCTCACTGCAGCCTCTGCCTCCCGGGTTCCACCGATTCTCGTGACTCAGTCTCCTAAGTACCTGGGATTACAGGCACATACCACAACGCCCCACTAATTTTTATATTTTTAGTAGAGACCGGGTTTCATCATGATGGCCAGGCTAGTTTCGAACTCCTGACTTCAAGTGATCCACCCGCCTCAGCCTCCCAAAGTGCTGGGATTACAGGTGCGAGCCACCACTCTAAGCCAAGAGAAGCTCTTTTATCAGGTGGTGTTTGTAAACTGCTTGTAATTAGGTTAAGCATTTAAATTAGATGCTGAGGGAATAGCATTATTCTTTGATAGATGAGCTTTGAAAACAGGTTGAGTTTTTCAGGAATAAAGCAGAGGCAGGGGATGACTTCTCAGACCTACTTCAGTCCTAAGACTGCTGGATCCAATTCACATGAAACTTGTAATAGGATTCCAAATTTAGGCAGTAAATGTAGTTTCTTGGAAATATAAGCTCAGTTACTATTGCTGCCAAGTTTTAAAATCCAGAATATTGTTTTGTTCAGACAATTAAAATGTACTTCAGTAGTGTCCTTTTCAAGGAGAACTTTAGTTGATTAATGAAATGCATCTCAATTGTCTTATTCCAGTCATTGATTTCAATATAAGTTCTGGAGACTGAAGAAACATTGGAACTGCTGTCATTTTCAAAATTAGGGTATTATGAACAAAATTGCCATTTTAAATTTATTTGATTGTGTTAATAAATTAAATTACTACATTTTGTTTAATCTTATCTCCAGTGGAGGAATATGAAATAAACCTCAAACCAGGATGGGCGTTAGACTTTTCCTTATGGCTGTGGCACATAGATTTTTAATTCCTTAACCTAGAATCTTGAAGCTTAAAAGGAACTTTTTTTTTTTTTTGAGAGTCTCACTCACCCTGTTGCCTAGGCTGGAGTGGAGTGGCGTGATCTCAACGTACTGCAACCTCCTCCTCCCGGGATCCAGTGATTCTCCTGCCTCAGCCACCTGAGCAGCTGGGATTACAGACACACGCCACCACACGCAGCTAATTTTTTTTGTATTTTTAGTAGAGAGAGGATTTTGCCATGTTGGCCAGGCTGATCTCGAACTCCTGACCTCAAGTGATCCACCCGCCTCAGCCTCCCAAAGTGCTGAGATGACAGGCGTGAGCCACTGTACCTGACTCCAGTTGCCTTTTATCACAAAAATATCTTGTGCAGTTCTGCTGTTAAAGTACAAGATATAAAACTAAAGAACATAAGTATCTTAGCCACAGTCTTGAGAAACAAGAATGTTTAGTGAATGTCTTTGGTCCTGAGTTTCTAATTTACCATTATTCCATACCTTCATCTCATCTTTAGATAGTCACAATATAAAGCAAGTGGTTTCAAAGTTACATTTAAAAAGCTGCCTTTTTATTTCTTTTTTTGAGACAGTGTCTCGCTCTGTTGCCCAGGATGAAGCCGTGATACAGTCACAGCTCACTACAGCCTCAAATTCCTCTACCTCAGCCTCCTAAGTAGCTGGAAGTACAGGCATGCACCACCATACCCAGCTATTTGGCCTTTTTTTTTTTTTTTTCCTTTTTTTTTTTTTTTTTTTTTTTTTTTTTGAGGCGGAGTCTGGCTCTGTCGCCCAGGCTGGAGTGCAGTGGCCA
>NW_012123882.1:0-1600 GCF_000951035.1 Colobus angolensis palliatus | reverse complement strand
TTGCTCTGTCACCCAGGCTGGAGTACAGTGGTGTAATCCTGACTCACTGCAACCTCCGCCTCCTGGGTTCAAGCGATTCTCCTGCCTCAGCCTCCCAAGTAGCTGGGATTACAGGCACACGCCACCACACCTGGCTAATTTTTGTATTTTTAGTAGAGACAAGGTTTCATTCACCATGTTGGCCAGGCTGGTCTCGAACTCCTGACCTCAAGTGATCTCCACCCACCTAGGCTTCCCAAAGTGCTGGGATGACAGGCATGAGCCACTGTGTCCGGCTGACACTACTGTTTTTCTTCTCTGAACCTCATTCCTGTATTTTATAAAGGAGCGGAAGGCTCTAGATTTTCTTTCCTCCCATTTATGCACATTTATAGCACCCCATACTTCCCCCATCATAGCAACTATATAGTGACTGCACCCTGTGTCTGCCTGACCAGACTGCGAGCTCAACATGAGAGGGGTCGTGTCTGTTTTGTTCATCCTGTGTCCTCAATGGTATGTACACAGATACTCAAAAAAGTATGTGTTGAATGAGAGAGGAAAGGAGAAAGTAAGGAAGTGAGGGAGGGAGGGAGGAAGGAAAGAATGGAGAGAAGGAGGGTAAGATATCCCAGCAGGTCACTAGAGCCTATTTGTGAGAAAGCCGCTAGGAGCCTTGAAAGTCCCTGCAAATGAGGAAGGGAGAAAGCTATTTCTCTCCAATCCCCACGAAGAGAAAATAAACGAGGCAAGCTGCAAATGGCGAAACAAAATGTGGTCTAGATTTCCAACAGAAGACTCTGTACACCTGATAAAGCAAAGCTACTTGTGGGGACCCAAGTTCTGTGAACATTCCAGGCTGGTCCTGGGGGGTAGGTAACAGAACAGGGGGTAGAAGGGTTTTCTTCCAATGGTATCAGAGAGGCCTGAAGCTTTGCAAGAGCTGGAAAATGGAACTTTGTTAGAGCTTTGCAGTTTGCACACATTGTCTTGTTGTCAAAAAAACTGTGTAGAATAGAGAGGTCACAGGCCAGGCACGGTGGCTCATGCCTGTAACCCCAGCACTTTGGGAGGCCGAGGTTGGTGGATCACCTGAGGTCAGGAGCTCAAGACCAGTCTGGCCAACATGGCGAGACCCTGTCTCTACTAAAAATACAAAAATTAGCCGGGCATGGTAGTGTGTGCCTGTAATGCCAGCTACGTGGGAGGCTGAGGCAGGAGAATTGCTTGAACCTGGAAGGCAGAGGCTGCAGTGAGCCGAGACTGTGCCACTGCACTTCAGCCCGGGTGACGTAGCAAGACTCCCTCTCAAAAAAAAAAAAAAAAAAAAAAAAAGAGAGAGAGCGATCACCTGGGGACTGGGGAAGAACAGTGACATTACAAGTACAAGATTGGGCCTGGGAAGAGACCTCATAGCCCCAGAATTCTTCCCCTACCTGGAGTAATTTGGAGGAGACTCTAATGTGTGCCCTTAACTCATGTGGCCTCAGAGAATGAGGTGAAGGGAAAGCTGGTGGACTTGAAAGCTCGGGGGTCTGGGTCATGACAAAAAGCTCTGAGTGTAAACTGGGCTCTTGATTTTTCTAAAAAAAAAAAAAAAATTGAATACTGAGAGATAGAT
>NW_012123881.1:0-1266 GCF_000951035.1 Colobus angolensis palliatus | reverse complement strand
TTTTTTTTGAGACGGAATCTCACTCTGTCACCCAGACTGGAGTGCACTGGCATGATCTCAGCTCACTGCAAGCTCTGCCTCCCGGATTCAAGCAGTTCTCCTGCCTCAGCCTCCCGAGTAGCTGGGATTATAGGCACCCGCCACCACGCCTGGCTAGTTTTTTTTTTGCATTTTTAGTAGAGACAGGGTTTCGCCGTGGTAGCCAGGGTGGTCTTGATCTCCTGACCTCGTGACCCGCCCGCCTCGGCCTCCCAAAGTGCTGGGATTACAGGCATGAGCCACTGCGCCCAGTCGATATTAAGTACTTTTTAAAGACATAATTTTTTTTTCCTTTAAAATGGTTAGGCTGGTATCTTTAGTACTCTTTCTTAACTTTTAAGCATCTCTGTTGAACCAGGAGTCAGAAGTCCTTCCTGGAAGTGTGTCCTTGCAGACTAAGGCTGGCCTGTCATGGGCCCATCAGTTTTTCTTTCCAAAACTCGTTCTCTTTGCTTCCTTTTCACCTCACACATCAGAAGAGAATGAGAAATTCCAAGTTGGTAGGAATTTCAGACACTGTCTAGTCTGATATTTGTCAGACGGTGTGCGGCCGAGAGTTATGACATCGATTTAATGGGCCGGGACCAGCTTTTTTGGTGAGAACAGACCAGACTTGAACAGAAAATACCAGAGTACATTTTAAGTAGGAGGATACTGTTTTATGAAACATTTGTTTCAGCTGCAGATGTGTGTGAATGCCTTGTGTGCAGATACTGGAGTGAACACATATAGATGCGTTCCGAACGCTCATGTAAAATGCATCATTGCTAAGTCACTGTCGAATAAGTATAAAGAGACTGATGTGGTCTGAATTCTTCATTTCGTATGTGAAGAAATAAAACCCCAGGCAAGCTAAGTGACTTGCCCAAGGTCACAAAGGTCCCAGAGCCTTGTTAGTGACAGTACTGAGATACAACTTATGTCTCCTCACTCCTGTCCCCTAAATCTTCGATGGAATGAGATTACTACATGAGATTTTCTACCAGCAGAAGGAATTCTGCTATTCTCCCATCTTCAGCAGGAGCCAGGTGTAACTTCCTTTGTATACAGCACTCTGATTTCTTTAGTAACCTGTTGCTGTTAGCAATGGCTTGAGCTAGTGGACCAGAAAAACCAGAAAAATTGCTGTAACAGAATTGCATTTCTTTTTCTTTTCTTTTCTTTTCTTTTTTGAGACAGAGTCTCGCTCTGTCGCCCAGGCTGGAGTGCAGTGGCCGGATCTCAGCT
>NW_012123880.1:0-1629 GCF_000951035.1 Colobus angolensis palliatus | reverse complement strand
TGATTGCGGCACTGCAGTCTAGCCTGGGTGACAGAGCGAGACTCCGTCTCAAAAAAAAAAAAGAACACTGGTATAAAAGTATCTGTGTGAGTCCCTGGTAAAACCATTTTAATCATCTTTTAGAAGTTCCATATTCTTCCTTGGGCATCATTAATATGCCTTTGCATCTGACTTGACTGGAGATCTGATATATATCTGTAGTAAATTAGTTTTTAATATCATCTTAGTTTGAAAAATTGTAATTAAATTAAATTTAAACTAAATTAAAATGTTAGATTAAAAATTAATTGTGTCACTTCTCATGAATTTGGGGAAACTTCTGACAGCAACATACCTTGTTCTCCTCTACCAAATATTTGCACACCAACATTTATTACTATGTGGGAGAATTCATGGATCTCTCAGTTCTATCCTAGGTCCCAGGTTTAGGAGCCTAGAGTTCCTTTCAATATCCCCTTATCGTGGATGTCTCCGTGGCTCTGAAACCGCATTTTCATTCTTCAAATAGCCAGTTAGAGCCTGGGGAAAGGTGTGTTCTACAATCTTCACATCCCTGCTGGCGGTAACTCACTATGGGTACTATGTGGCTCTGTGGGAAGCTGGGCATGGTGACCAGGTGACTGTGTGGAGTCAGGAAGCTCTTGCAAAGCTCACAGCCAGCACTGTACATGCACTGAAGCTCACGGGATCCCTTTACCTGGCACAGGACAGGCAGCGCAAAGCTTGTGTGCTTCTCTCAGAGTGAGCGTGGGTGGGTAGTGGGTGCTGCTTCTAGTGGGTTTCCTTCTTCCTGGCCTTCTGCTTTCAGAGGCTGCAAAAGTCCTGACTGCATCCACGTAGGGTGAGCACTTGCCCAGAGAATCCAGAGGTGGGTGTCCCAGGCCCCTGTGCCTGGCTCAGGCAGTGCTTGGGAGAGGGTTATCCAGGGAGCTTTCTGTGCTGGGCTTGTGTTTCTAGGGGGAAAACAGGAGGGGTGGGCATGGGCTGCAGGGTCCAGAGAGGACTGTGTCACGAGAGGTGGGGAAGAAAGTTCTGGTAAAATCTCATTTCCCTCCTCTTTTCCTCCTCAGGGCAAGCTCCATGAGGACATGGTGCAGGCTTAGGGCCAGAAGGTTGAGATCCAGACTAGAGCCCATATGAGTTTGATTAAGGAAAAATCATAGTTGGTAAGAAACAAGTTGGAGTAGTGTTTGAAAAAACAGAGAATTTAAGTCACTTTATTGTGTTGAAGACAGAAAAAAAAATGGACACATATACAGATATAGAAAACAAACAAGCTTAACAAGGTACAGTGTATGCACCTGGTAATAGAGAATACTCACCTTTTTCAAGTACTAATGAATGACTCACAAAATTGGACAACATATTACAGTGAAAACAAAACATTGATAACTTATCAAAAGAAAAAGAAAATATCAATACCATGCAACAAAACTAGAAATTGGTTTTAAAAATAGAAAATGTAGGCCGGGCGCGGTGGCTCAAGCTTGTAATCCCAGCACTTTGGAAGGCCGAGACGGGTGGATCACGAGGTCAGGAGATCGAGAGCATCCTGGCTAACACGGTGAAACCCCGTCTCTACTAAAAAAATACAAAAAACCTAGCCGGGCGATGTGGCGGGCGCCTGTA
>NW_012123879.1:0-1093 GCF_000951035.1 Colobus angolensis palliatus | reverse complement strand
TGGGGGCGGTGACTCCCGCCTGGAATCCCAGCACTTTGGGAGGCCAAGGCAGGCGGATCATCTGAGGTCAGGAGTTCGAGACCAGACTGGCCAAGATGATGAATCCCCGTCTCTACTAAAAATACAAAAATTAGCCAGGGGTGGTGGTGCATGCCTGTAATCCCAGCTACTCGGGAGGCTGAGGCAGGAGAATTGCTTGAACATGGGAGATGGAGGTTGCAGTAAGCTGAGATCGCACTACTGCACTCCAGCCTGGGTGACGGAGCGAGACTCTGTCTCAAAAAAAAAACAACAACAACAAAAAAGGAAAAGATAATGTATTCCAACGTGTTTTATGAGGTGGGCAAAATTCCGATATCGAGACTCAAAAACAGACATTGCAAAGAGAGAAAATTGTTGGACAACCTCTTTAATAAGCTTGGATATAAATATCCTCAACAAAATATTAACAAAGCAAATCTGGCAATACACCCAAAAAAGACCTCACGCCTTGCTCAGTAATGCCGGGTTTATTCTAGTAATGCAAGATTAGTATAACATTTGAAAGTCAATCAACACAAATTTTACATGAACAGATTAAAAGAATAATCATGTAATCATTTCAATATACAAAAAAGCACCTGAAAAAATTCCATACCTGTTAACGTAAGGAAACCAATAGTACAAAATTTGTGAATCCATTAAATAGTATTCATCTGCGCCGGGCACAGTGGCTCACGCCTGTAATCCCAGCACTTTGGTAGGCTGAGGCAGGTGGATCATGAGGTCAGGAGTTCAAGACTAGCCTGACCAAGATGGTGAAACCCCGTCTCTACTAAAAATACAAAAATTAGCTGAGTCTTGCTCTTGTTGCCCAGGCTGGAGTGCAATGGAGCAATCTCGGCTCACCGTAACCTCTGCCACCCGGGGTAAAGTAATTCTCCTGCCTCGGCCTTCCGAGTAGCTGGGATTACAGACACGCACCACCACGCCCGGCTAGTTTTTTCGTATTTTCAGTAGAGACGGGGTTTCTTCATGTTGGTCAGGCTGGCCTCAAACTTCCGACCTCAGGTGATCTGCCCACCTCGGCCTCCCAAAATGCTGGGATTACAGG
>NW_012123878.1:0-1089 GCF_000951035.1 Colobus angolensis palliatus | reverse complement strand
AGGATGGTCTCGATCTCCTGACCTCGTGATCCGCCCGTCTCGGCCTCCCAAAGTGCTGGGATTACAGGCTTGAGCCACCGCGCCTGGCCTGCAAAGGGCAATTTTTAATTGCCTCCACTTCTCCCTCTCGTCTCAACCACCTGAGTTAACTGGATTTACAGGCATGTGCCAGCATGCCAAGCTAATTTTTGTATTTTTTGTAGAGATACAGTTTAGCCGTGTTGCCCAGGCTGCTCTTGAACTCCTGAGCTCAAGGCCCACCTTGGCCTCCCAAAGAGATGGGATTACTGGCATGAGCCACTGCACCTGGCCAGAAAAATTATTTTTAACCTAAAATGTATCAACATAATCCATCACACCAAGAAATTAAAGGTCTTAAGGACCCTCATTAGGATAGCTAAATAAAACTGAGCTGTGAACCTTTCTGGTCCTAAATTAAAGATGCCAAGATGGCACAGGATAAAATCTGACAATCATCCCTCCTAAAAACTCTAACACAATCTCTAACAGAATCAACTTCCTTAAATATAATATCCTAAATAGCAAAACACTAAACCTATTTCAGAGGAAATCAGAAACTAGACAGAAATCACTGCAATCCTTATTGCTTAACACTATACTGGAGGTTCTAAAGCAGTGGTTCTCAACTGGGGAGAATCTGGAAATTGTATGGTGGCGTTTCTGAGATCTGGGGTGGACATACTGGCATTTAGTAGTCATTGGTCAGAAATGCTATGCAAAAGGCAAAAACTGCCCAATTTAAAAGTAAGCAAATATAATGAAGAGCAATACATATACAAGTAAATACAAATGATCAAATAAACTATGAAAAGATTCTCTCATCGTTCATGGTGAGAAAAATACAAAGTAAAATAGCCATAAGATAGCAAGTAATTCTCATCTGATGGGGGAAAAAAAAAATTACAAGTTGAAATGCAAAAAGTTATGGGCTTTTTAAAAAGTAATCTGGTCCAGGCGCGGTGGCTCACACCTGTAGTAATCCCAACACTTTGGGAGGCCGAGGTGGGCGGATCGCGAGGTCAGGAGATTGAGACCATCCTGGCTAACACGGTGAAACCCCGTCTTGAC
>NW_012123877.1:0-1224 GCF_000951035.1 Colobus angolensis palliatus | reverse complement strand
TTGCAGTGAGCTGTGATCACTCCACTGCACTCCAGCCTGGGTGACAGAGTGAGACTCTGTCTCAAAAAAAAAAAGAAAAGAAAAGAAAACAAAAACATAATATACTAAAATGTCTAGGATTCATTGAAAACAGTGGTTAGAGGGAAATATAAAGCTATAATGTCATAAAAGAGGAAAGATCTCAAATCAATTACCTAACTCCACACATTAAGGAACTAGAAAAAGAAGAGCAAACTAAACCCACAGCAAGCAGAGGAAAGAAATAATGAAGATTAGAGATTGGCCAAGCACCATGGCTCACACCTGTAATCCCAGCACTTTGGGAGCCCAAGACAGGAGGATCACTTGAGCCCAGGAGTTTGAGACCAGCCTGGGTAACACAGAGAGACTACGTCCCTACCAAAAAAAAAAAAAAAAATTAGCTGGCCATGTTGGCATGTTCCTGTAATCCCAGCTGCTCGAGAGACTGAGAACTGATCTCTTGAGCCTAGGAGGTTGAGGCTGTGGTGAGCCTTGATCATGCCACTGCAGTCCAGCCTGGGCAACAGAGCAAAATTCTGAGAAAGAAAGAAAGAGAGAAAGAAAGAGAGAGAGAAAGAGAGAAAGAAAGAAACTGGAGATAAATAGAGAACAGAATAATAATAGAGAAAATCAATGAAAACAAAAGCTGGTTATTTGAAAAAATAAACAAAAGCAACACACCTTTAGCTGGACTGATTAAGAAAAAGGAGATAAGGCTCATATCACTAATGTCAGAAATGAAACTGGGGGCAATACTACCAACCTTACAGAAAGAAAAAGGATTACAAATGAATATGAACAATTGTATGCCAAAAAACTAGATGAAATCCACCAATTCCTAGAAAAAACTACAAAAACTGAGGAAGAAACAGGAAACCTAAACAGCCATAATAAAAAGATTCAGTAAATAATCAAGAATTCCCAACAAAGAAAGGTCCAGGGGCCGGGCGCGGTGGCTCAAGCCTGTAATCCCCGCACTTTGGGAGGCCGAGATGGGCGGATCACGAGGTCAGGAGATGGAGACCATCCTGGTTAACACGGTGAAACCCCGTCTCTACTAAAAAAAATACAAAAACTAGCTGGGCGAGGTGGCGGGCGCCTGTAGTCACAGCTACTCCGGAGGCTGAGGCAGGAGAATGGCCTAAACCCGGGAGGCGGAGCTTGCAGTGAGCTGAGATCCGGCCACTGCACTCCAGTCCAGGC
>NW_012123876.1:7223-8860 GCF_000951035.1 Colobus angolensis palliatus | reverse complement strand
AAATATCCTTTCTCAGTCTCATCAACAACAGTGCTACCAATCTTTTTGATGACAAGCGTGGTGAAACACTGTGAGACGAATTCACACATCACAAATAAGATTCTCAGAAAGCCTCTTTCTAGTTTTTTTCTGAGGCCATTTCCTTTTTCACCATAGGCCTTAATGTGCTCAAAAATATCCCTTTATGGATTCCACGAAAACAGTGATAGAGAACTGCTCCATGAAAAGGAACTTGTAACTCTGTCAGATAAATTCAGACATCACCAAGAGCTTTGTCAGAAATCTTCTTTTTTTTTTGTCTGAGGATATTTCTTTTGTCACAATAGGCTTCAATGCAATCCAAAATAACACTTCCAGCAATCCCCAAAAACAGTGCTGCCAAACTGCTCCACAAAAAGAATCGTGTAACTCTGTGAAATGAATTCACAAATCACAAAGAAGTTTGTCAGAAAGCTTCTTTCTAGTTTTTGTCTGCGGATATTTCCTTTTTCATTCTAGGCCTCAATGCGCTCCTAAATATCCCTTTGCAGATTATATGGAAACATTGATAGCAAATGCTCCATAAAAGGAAAGGTGTAACTCTTTGAAATGAATTCACACATCACAGGGACTTTCTCAGAAAACTTCTTTCCAGTTTTTATCTGAGGATTTTTCCTTTGTCACAGTAAGGTTGAATGCACTCTGAAATATGCCATTGCAGATTCCAAGAAAACAGTGTAAGCAAACTGGTCAATAAAAAGAACACTGTTACTCTGTGAGATGAACTCATCAATCACAAAGCAGTTTCTCAGAAAGCTTCTTTTTGGTTTTTATCTGAGGATATTTCCTTTGTCACCGTAGGCTTCAATGTCCTACACAATATACTGTTGCAGATTACAGGAAAACAGTGTTAGCAAACTTCTCCATGAAAAGAAAGGTGTAACTCTGTGAGATGAATGCACACGTCACAAAGAAGTTTCTCAGAAAGCTTCTTTCTGGTTTTTGTCTAAGGATATTTCCTTTTTAACCATAGGTCTCCACTCGCTCCCAAATATCACTTTGTAGATTAAACGAAAGGAGAGTTAACAAACTGTTACATGAAGGAAAGGTGTTACTCTGTGAAAGGAAGACACACATCATGAATAAGTTTCTCAGAAAGCATCTTTCTAGTTGTTATCTGATTATGTTTCCTTTTTCACCATAGGCTTCAATGCGATCCAAAATATCCCTTATCAGATTCCAAAAAAAACAGTGCTACCAAATTCCACCATGAAAAGAACGGTGTAACTTTGTGAGATGAATTCAGAAATCACAAAGCAGTTTCTCAGAAAACTTCTTTCTAGTTTTTGTCTAAGGATATTTCCTTCTTTCCCATAGGCCTCAATGCCCTCCCTAATATATGCTTGCATATTCCAGGTAAATAGTGTTAGCACACTGCTCCATGAAAAGAAAGGTGTAGCTTTGTGAGATGAATTCACATATCACAATGCAGTCACTCAGAAAGCTTCTTTTGGTTTTTGTCTGAGGATAATTCCTTTGTCACCATAGGCTTCAATGCACTCTCAAATATCCTATTACAGATTCCCCAAAAACAGTGCTACTATACTGCTCCATGAAAAGAATGGTGTAACTCTGTGAAATAAATTCACACATCACAA
>NW_012123876.1:6842-7173 GCF_000951035.1 Colobus angolensis palliatus | reverse complement strand
TATCCTATTACAGATTCCCCAAAAACAGTGCTACTATACTGCTCCATGAAAAGAATGGTGTAACTCTGTGAAATAAATTCACACATCACAAAGTTGTTTCTCTGTAAGCTTCTTAATAGTTTTTATCTGAGGATATTTCCTTTTTCACCAAGTTCCTCTATGTACTCTCGCATACCTCTTTGCATATTCCACGAAAAAAGTGTTAGCAAACTTCACAATGAAAAGAATGGTGTAACTTTGTGAGATAAATTAACACATTACAAAGCTGTTTCACAGAAAGATTCTTTTTGGTTTCGATCAAAGGATATTTCCTTTGTCACCAGAGGCTTCA
>NW_012123876.1:2261-6792 GCF_000951035.1 Colobus angolensis palliatus | reverse complement strand
AAGCTGTTTCACAGAAAGATTCTTTTTGGTTTCGATCAAAGGATATTTCCTTTGTCACCAGAGGCTTCAATGCACTCCAAAATAACCTATTGCAGCTTCCACGAAAACAGTGTTATCAAACTTCTCAATGAAACGAATGGTGTAATTCTGCAAGATGAATTCATACATCACAAAGCAATTTTTCACAAATCTTCCTTCTAGTTTTTATCTGAGGATATTTCCTTTTTCACTATATGCCTCAAAATGCTCCCAAATATACTTTTGCAGATTTCATGTAAACAGTGTTAGCAAAATGTTCAATGAAAACAACAGTGTAACATGGTTAGATTAATTCACACATCACAAAGCAGTTTCTCAGAAATCTTCTTTCTAGTGTTTATCTGAGGATATTTCGTTTTTCACTATAGGCCTCAATGCACACTCAAATATCCCCTTGCAGAAGACACAAAAACAGTGTTAGCAAACTGCTCCATCAAAAGAAAGGTGTAACCCTATGAAATGAATTCACTCATCAGAAAGAACTTCTTCAGGAAACTTCTTTCTAGTTTTTATCTGTGGATATTTCCTTTTCAGCATATGCTTCAATGACATTCCAGATATACCTTCTCAGACTCCCCAAAAATTGTTCCAAGAAACTGATCCATTAAAGAATTGTGTAACTCTGTGAGATGAATTCACAAATCACAATGGCGTTTCTCAGAAAGCTGCTTTCTAGTTTTTGTCTGAGGATATTTCATTTGTCACCATAAGCTTAAATGCACTGTGAAATATAACTTTGCAGATTCCACAAAAACAGTGTTAGCAAACTGGTCAATGAGAAGAACAGTGTAACTTGTTGAGATGAATTCACACATCACAAAGCAGTTTCTCAGAAAGATTGTTTCTAATTTTTAGGTAATGATATTTCCTTTTACACTATATGCCTCAATGTGCTCCCCAATATCACTTTGCACATCCATGAAAATAGTGTTAGCAAACTGCTCAGTGAAAAGAACACTGTAACACAGTGAGATGAAGTCACACATCGCAAACGTCTGCATGAAAAGAAAGGTGTAACTCTGTGAGTTGAATTTAAACATCACAATGCAGTTTCTCAGACAGCTTCTTTCTAATTTTTATCTGAGGATATTATTTTTTCACCATAAGCCTCAATGTGATCACAAATATAACTTTGCAGTTTCCACAAAAACAGTGTTAGCAAATGATTCCATGAAAAGAAAGGTGTAACTCTGTGAGATGAATTCACACATCATAAGGCAGTTTCTCAGAAAGCTTCTTTTACATTTTTATCTGAGGGTATTTTTTTGTTACCATAGGCTTCAAAGTGATCCAAAATATCCCTTGTTGGATTCCCCAAAAATAGTGCTACCAAACTGCTGCATGAAAAGAATTGTGAAAATCGGTGAAAGAAATTCATATATCACAAGGCAGTTGCTCAGAAATCTTCTTTCAAATTTTTATTTGAGGATGTTTCCTTTTTTAATATTGGCCACAATGTGCTGCTAAATGTCCCTTTGCAGATTCCATGAAAACAGTGTTAGCAAACTGCTCCATGGAAAATAAGGTGCAACTCGGTGACATGAATTCTCACATCACAAGGAAGTTTCTAAGAAAGATTTTTTCTAGTTTTTATCTGAGGATATTTCCTTTGTCACCATAGGCTTCAATGTAATCCAAGATATCCCATTGCCGATTCCAAGAATACAGGGTGAGCAAACTACTCAATGAAAAGAACAGCGTAACTCTGTGAGATGAATTCTCACTCACAAAGCAGTGTCTCAGAAAGCTTCCTTTTGGTTTTATCTGAGGGTATTTCCTTTGTTACCATAGGCTTCAATGCTCTCCAAAATATCTTATTGCAGATTCCACAAAACAAGTGTTATCAAACTGCTCAGTGAAAACAAAGTTGTATTGCTGTGAGATAAATTCACACATCAAAAAGTAGCTCTCAGAAAGCTTCTTTCTAGTTTTTAACTTAGGATATTTCTCTTTTCACTATAGGCCTCCATGCGTTCTCAAATGTACCTTTGCAGATTCATCAAAAAGAGTGTTAGCAAACTTCTCCATGAATGGAAAGGTGTAACTCTGTGACATGAAAAAACACATCACAAAGAACTTTCTCAGAAAGCTTCTTTCTAGTTTTTATCTGAGGATGTTTCCTTTGTTACCATTGGCTTCAATGCGATCCAAAATATCCTTCCTCAGATTCCCCAAAAACCATGCTAACAAACTGAAACATGAAAAAAATCGTGTTGCTTGTGAGATGTATTATCAAATCACAAATCAGTTTCTCAGAAAGCTTCTTTATAGTTTTTATATGAAGATATTTCCTTTGCCTCCATAAGCTTCAAAGCACTCTGAAATATTAGATTGCAGTTTCCAAGAAAACGGTGTAAGCAAATGATTCAATGCAAATAACAGTGTAACTCTGTGAGATAAATTCTCATATCACAAAGCGGTTTCTCAGAAAGCTTCTTTCCAGTTTTTATCTGAGATTATTTCCTCTTTCACCATAGGCTTAAGTGAAATCCAAAATATTCCTTATCAGATTCCCCAAAAACAGTACTACCAAACTGCTCCATGAAAAGAATTGTGTATCACTGTGAGATGAATTCAGAAATTACAAAGCAATTTCTCAGAAAACTTCTCTCTAGTTTTTGTCTGAGGATATTTCCTTTTTCACTTTTTGCCTCAATGTGCTCATGAACATCAGTTTGCAGATTCCAGGAATATAGTTTTAGCAAAATGCTCCATGAAAGAAAGGTGTAAAACTGTGAGATGAATTCACACATTGGAAAGCAGTTTCTCACAAATCTTCCTTTTGGTTTATGTCTGAGGATATTACCTTTGTCACCATAGGCTTCAATGCACTACCAAATATCCTATTGCAGATTCCAGGAAAACAGTGTTATAAAATTGTGCAATGAAAAGAATAGTGTAGTTCTGTAAGGTGAATTCAAAAATCACAAAACTGTTTTGCAGAAAGTTTCCTTCTAGTTTTTATCTGACAATATTTCCTTTTTCACCATAGGCCTCAATTCACTCTGGAATATCCCATTGCAGATTACATGAAAACAGTGTTTACAAGCTGCTCCATGAAAAGAAAGGTGGAACTCTGTAAGATAAACTCACACATCACCAAGAACTATCTCAGAAAACTACTT
The DNA here is from genome assembly GCF_000951035.1 of Colobus angolensis palliatus. Lineage (NCBI taxonomy): Eukaryota > Metazoa > Chordata > Mammalia > Primates > Cercopithecidae > Colobus > Colobus angolensis. The sequence continues at coordinate 3,628 of NW_012123876.1, read as the reverse complement.
TCTACTTTTTATCTGAGGCTACTTCCTTTGTCACTGTAGGCTTCAATGTGATCCAAAATAACCCTTCTCAGATTGCCGAAAAACACTGCTACAAAACTAAACCAAGAAAAGATTCGTGTAACTCTGTGAGAGGAACTAAATATCACAAAGTATTTTCTCATAAATCTTCCTTCTGGATTTTATATGAGGATATTGCCTTTGTCACCACGCACTCCAATGCGCTCCAAAATATCTCATTGCAGATTCCAAGAAAACAGTGTGAGAAAACTGACCAATGAAAAGGACAGTGTACCTCTGTGAGATGAATTCACACATCACAAAGCAGTTTCTCAGAAAGCTTCTTTCTAGCTTTATCTGAAGATATTTCCTTTTTCACCACATACCTCAAGGCATGCCGAGATATCCCTTTGTAGATTACACGAAAGCAGTATTAGTAAACTGCTCAGTGAAAAGAACAATGTAACTCTGTGAGATTGATTCACACGTCACAAAGATCATTCTCAGAAAGCTTCTTTCTCGTTTTTATCTGTGGATATTTTCTTTGCCACCATAGGCTTCACTACAATCCAAAATATTCCTTTTCAGATTCCCCAAAAACGGTGCTACCCAACTGATCCATGAGAAGGATCATGTAACACTGTGAGGTGAATTATCACATCACAAAGCAGTTTGTCAGAAAGTTTATATTTGGTTTTTATCTGAGGATATTTCCTCTGTGAACACAGGCTTCAGCGCACTGCCAAAAATCCCTTTTCAGATTCCATGAAAACAGTGTGAGCCAACCGCTCAATGAAAAGAATGGTATAACACTATAAGATGAATTCACACATCACAAACCGGTTTCTCAGAATGATTCTTCCTAAGTTTTTCATTATGGGTCTCAATGCACTCCAAAATATCTCATTGCAGATTCCAAGAAAACAGTGTGAGAAAACTGACCAATGAAAAGGACAGTGTACCTCTGTGAGATGAATTCACACATCACAAATAAATTTCTCAGAAAGCTTCTTTTTGATTTTTATCTGAATATATTTCCTTTGTCACCGTAGGCTTCCATGCAATATGAAATATCCTATTGCAGATTCCACAAAAACAGTGTTAGCAAACTGCTCAGTGAAAACAACAATGTAACTTTGTGAGATGAATTCACACATCACAAAGCAGTTTCTCAGAAAGCTTCTTTCTAGCTTTATCTGAAGATATTTCCTTTTTCACCACATACCTCAAGGCATGCCGAGATATCCCTTTGTAGATTACACGAAAGCAGTATTAGTAAACTGCTCAGTGAAAAGAACAATGTAACTCTGTGAGATTGATTCACACGTCACAAAGATCATTCTCAGAAAGCTTCTTTCTCGTTTTTATCT
>NW_012123876.1:0-1581 GCF_000951035.1 Colobus angolensis palliatus | reverse complement strand
AACTGCTCAGTGAAAAGAACAATGTAACTCTGTGAGATTGATTCACACGTCACAAAGATCATTCTCAGAAAGCTTCTTTCTCGTTTTTATCTGTGGATATTTTCTTTGCCACCATAGGCTTCACTACAATCCAAAATATTCCTTTTCAGATTCCCCAAAAACGGTGCTACCCAACTGATCCATGAGAAGGATCATGTAACACTGTGAGGTGAATTATCACATCACAAAGCAGTTTGTCAGAAAGTTTATATTTGGTTTTTATCTGAGGATATTTCCTCTGTGAACACAGGCTTCAGCGCACTGCCAAAAATCCCTTTTCAGATTCCATGAAAACAGTGTGAGCCAACCGCTCAATGAAAAGAATGGTATAACACTATAAGATGAATTCACACATCACAAACCGGTTTCTCAGAATGATTCTTCCTAAGTTTTTCATTATGGGTCTCAATGCACTCCCAAATATCCTTTTGCAGATTAAATGAAAACAGTGTTAGCAAACTGCTGCATGAAAAGAAAGGTGTACATTGGCAAGATGAATTCACACATCACAAGGAACTTTCTCAGAAAGCTTCTTTCTAGTTTTTATCTGAGGCTATTTCCTTTGTCACATTAGACTTCAATGCAATCCAAAATATCCCTCCTCAGATTCCCCAAAAACAGTGCTATGAAACTCTTCCATGAAAAGAATGGTGTAACTCTGTGAGATGAACTCAGACATCACAAACAGTTTCAGAAAGATTCTTTTGTTTTGAATCTGAGGATATGTCCTTTTTCAACCTAGTCCTCAATGTGCTCACAAATATCCCCTTGCAGATTCCAGGGAAAGAGTGTTTGCAAACTGCTCCATGTTAACAAATGTGTAACTCTGTTGGATGAATTAGCACATCAGAAAGTACTTTCTCAGAAGGCTCTTTCTAGTTTTTATCTGAGGTTATTTCCTTTGTCACCATAGGCTTCAATATGGTACAAAATATCCCAGCTCATATTCCCCAAAAACACTGCTATCAAAATGGTGACTGAAAAGGATCGTGTAACAATTTCAGGTGAATTAACACATCACAAAACGGTGTCTCAGAAAGCTTCTTTCTAGTTTTTGTATGAGGATATTTAGGCCTCAATGAGCTCCCAAATATCCCTTTGCAGAACTCAAATAAACAGTGTTAGCAAACTATTATATAAACAGAAACGTGTAACTCTTTGAGATGAACTAACACATCAGAAGGAGCTTTTCCAGGAACCTTCTTTCTAGTTTTTAACTGAGGATATTTCCTTTGTCACCATAGGCTTCAATGGGATCCAAAAAATTCCTTCTCAGATTACCCAAAAACTGTGCTACCAAACTGATCTGTGAAAAAGATCGTGCAACCCTGTTGGATGAACTAACACATCACAAATCGATTTCTCAGAAAGTTTCTTCCTAGTTTTTAAAATGATGGTATTTCCTTTGTCATCAATAGCTTCAATGCGCTATGTAATATACCATTGAAGATTTGAAGAAAACTGTGTTAGCAAACTGCTCAATGAACACAACAGTGTAACTCTGTGAGATGGATTCATTTATCACAAGCCAGTTTCTCAGAG
>NW_012123875.1:0-1073 GCF_000951035.1 Colobus angolensis palliatus | reverse complement strand
ACTCCAGCCTGGGCGACAGAGCCAGACTCCGTCTCAAAACAAAAACAAAAACAAAAACAAAACAGCTGGGCGTGGTGACGCATGCCTGTAATGCCAGCTACTTGGGAGGCTAAGGCAGGGGAATCGCTTGAACCCGGGAGGGGGAGGTTGCAGTGAGCTGAGATTGCGCCATTGCACTCCAGCTCGGGTGAAAGAGTCTAAAAAAAAAAAGAAAAAAAGAAAAAGAAAATAATAATAATCCAACAGCACATCCAAACAAGGCTGAAAGTTGTAAAATAAAATTACACTGTGTGGAGGGTGTGTGTGTGTGTTAGAGACGAGGTCTCTGTCATCCAGCCTAGAGTGCAACAGTGCCATCATCGCTCACTGCGGCCTCCAATTCCTGGCCTCAAACAGTAATCCCGCCTTGGCCTCCCAAATAGCTGAGACTAGAGGCACGTGTCACCACGCCTTGTTTTTTGTTGTTGTTGTATGTTTTTATGAGACAGAGTCTCACTCTGTGCCCAAGATGGAGTGCAGTGGTGCGATCTAGGCTCACTGTAACCTTCACCTCCCAGGTTCAAGCGATTCTCCTGCCTCAGCCTCCCTAGTAGCTGGGAGGCTACCGCACCACCACGCTGGGCTAATTTTTGTGATTTTAGTAGAAGGGGTTTCACCATATTGGCCAGGCTGGTCTTGAACTCCAGACCTCGGGTGATCCGCCCACCTCGGCCTCCCACAGTGCTGGGATTACAGGCGTGAGCCACCATGCCCGGTTAATTCCTGTATTTTCATACTCAGTTGTATCTCCTATTAGGGCCTTGAATCCCGAGCATACTTTTGTACTCAAATATAATTTATAAATAAGGCCTCAGCCTCCCAACAAGGTCAAAGCAGCTAAAAAGTCAGTCCTCTCAACCACTGACATTACCGGCCCCCAGCCCACAGTCCCAGCCCAGCGGGCTAACTAGGGTCCGGTCGCAGAGAGGGTCTCAGGGATCCCAGGGGCGGGAAAGTCTCCGGAGGCGCAGGCCCCGCTCTCCACCTTCACCAGGGTCGGCGGCAGCGCCACACCGGGTCGCGGGCTGGGCTGT
>NW_012123874.1:0-1507 GCF_000951035.1 Colobus angolensis palliatus | reverse complement strand
ATCTTTGCCAGGATGGTCTTGAACTCCTGACCTCAGGTGATCCACCTGCCTCGCCTATCGGAGCCACTGTGTCCAGCCTGTTTGTGCTTTTTTTTTACTGATTTCTAGGAATTCTTTGTACATGTTTGATAGTATCCTTTCTTAGGTGTATTTTGTAAGTCTCTTCTCACTTTCTTTGTGATGGTTTTTGATAAACAAATGCTCTTTGTTATAATGCAGTCAAAATTGTCCATATTTTCCATATTTTCTTTCTTTCTTTTTCTTTTTCTTTCTTTCTATCTTTTTTTTCTTTTTTTTGAGACAGAGTCTTGCTCTGTCTCAGGCTGGAGTGCAGAGATGTAGTCTCAGCTCACCGCAACCTCTGCCTTCTGGGTTCAAGCAATTCTCTGGCCTTAGCCTCTGGAATAGCTGGGACTACAGGCATGTGCCACCATACTGGGCTAATTTTTGTATTTTCAGTAGAGACAGGGTTTTACCATGTAGGCCAGGCTGGTCTTGAACTCCTGACCTTGTGATCCACCTGCCTTGGCCTCCCAAAGTGCTAGGATTATAGGCATGAGCCACCACGCCTGGTGCATATTTTCTTTTATAATCACTGCTTTTTCGGTCTCATTTAAAAAATTATTTCTAACTCCAAATCTAAAAGAGACCACATACACTTTCTACTAAGAGTCTACTTACCATTTCTCTGTTTTAAGCAATCAGGTGGAGGGAACACATGTGATCTTTATTGGGTCTTTGCTAGTTGGTGGAAAGTTAGACTTGGTGTGAAGTCATGTTTTCTGTGACTTGAAATATATTTTTGGTGCTCCTTGGGTCTTTGTCATTTAAAAGGGGTCACCTCTGGTGGTGTTTCCAGATTCTACCTCATGTTGTGTCTGCAGCCACAAAGTGGGGCAGGTCCCTCATAAAGATCGTGAGATTTCCATGTGTTTCTAGGGCCCCTGGCATGAGGTAAAAGGTGTATTTACGCTCTGGTGGGGTGTGCAGGTTCTTCTTGGTTGATGAAGGTAAGGAGCCCTGAGAGGCAGCAGCTCCATTGTGGGGAGATCGGGTACCCAGTTGGCTGAAGTTTCCCCAGTGCTGGGCCATTCCTGCTGCTGCAGCCTTGGCGGGAAGGAAAGAAATGGTGTTCTAAAGCAGCAGGCTGCTACACACAGGTGTGTGCATGCATGGGTGGAAACGCACCAAAGCCTCTGGCCACCTGTCCCCCAGAAAAGTGGGAGTTGTATCTTCTGAAATGCAGGCAAAATGAATGCCCAGTGTCGCCCAAAGTGGGGATGGGCCCACTGGAAGAAGTGGTGCAAAAATAGGCAAGAACTCCGTGGGCGCAGTGGCTCACACCTGTAATTCCAGCTCTTTGGGAGGCCAAGGCGAGTGGATTACCTGAGGCAGGAGTTCGAGACCATCCTGGCCAAAATGGTGAAACACTGTCTCTACTAAAAATACAAAAAAAAATTAGCTGGGTGTGGTGGCAGGTGCCTGTAGTCCCAGTCACTTGGGAGGC
>NW_012123873.1:0-5150 GCF_000951035.1 Colobus angolensis palliatus | reverse complement strand
GCTGAGATTGTGCCACTTGCTCTCCAGCCTAGGAGACAGAGTTAAACTCCATCTCAAAAAAAAAAAAAAAAAAAAAAAGGGAAAGTCAGTAAATAGTTATAAAGATCAATGTTCTCCTAATAAAGAAGAGTAATAAAGAAGAGGAGTGTTTAGGGATTAGAGAGATGGATTAAAGCAATAGGTAAGTGCAAGCCAATGAGAAAACGTCTTAGAGGATGTAGAAATCCACCAGAGGGGCAGAAGTCAGGAGAAAACCAGAGGGTCGACTTGGCTGGTATGTGAAGGAGATTGTAATAGCCAGGTTTCAGTATCCTTAATTTAGGGATTAGGATATGTATTTGTTAAATTATGAAATGTTGTATGATACATAACTGATAACTGAGTTTTAAAAAGTATATATTTACATATCTTTTTATTTTCACGTTCTGTCTCATGAGGCTCATGAAACGAACAGCCTAAAAACAGACATAGGGGAAAACAGATGGAAGACTGTAACTGCTCTTTCCATTAACCACCAGAGCGTTCTGTTGCTTTCAAAGCCCTACATGGTGGCTGGATATTTTCTCCTCCAGATCTCCATTGGTTCGCACTCCCGCTATTCAATGATGAGTAGCACCTCTGTATGGAGCAAATACAGCATCTAACACCAAGTGAAATCAACTTTGATACCTGTCCTTACATGCAACTCTTAGATAAAAAGTACTGACCTAATAGTATACTAAAAATAAAATGAGTTAACTGAGAATTAAAAACAAACACTAAACAAAGAGAAAATGGTGAAAACATCTTAGAAGCATAGAAACTTAAGGGTGAAAGAAAAAATCCAAGCTCCTGACTTACAGAAATCTCTTCTAGCCACCATTGATGGGGCACCATTCAGTATTGTTTTCCCACTGGAGGGTCTGGGGCTTGGGGTTAACTCCCTTAGACAAGAGCCTGCAGAATTTTTGAACAGCTTTATTATAAAATTGTTCTACTAGAAATAAACTAATATCTTGTTTGATGGATCTGGGTTTTGTTTTCCAAGTGCAACAAAAAATAAATCACAAATCTAAGGACTGTATATCATTCCTATTATAAAAGCTTTGCCTTCTACAGGCGATGGTGGGAGCTCTGTCTGCTAGCCCTCATGGGGCTCGGGCTCCAGGCTCTCTGCCACCCTGGACACCTCTTCTCAAATAAATGTGAGTTTGCCCATGTTCCTTTTAGTAGTGGTGTCGGAAATGAAGTCTACTTTGAATGTGGTCTGGTCAACACTTTGGTACAGCTGTCATCTCCATTAAATAGGATACTCTACAAATGGTGTCTCTATTAAAAACACATTAGCATTTTTGTGCAGCTGGTTCACATTCTCGGTCCAAAACTATGACCTCTAGGTCATTTAAATAGAAGCTGTTTTAAAGGCAGCTCACCCTCCTCATTTTGCACTTGGAGAATTGACATTTCTAATCTAAATATACAGAGATTTATATTTAGATATAAATATATATCTTTTTTAGTTTCATTTTGTTAATTTTGGCCCAATATTGAGCTTAAGATGCTCTGGAGTTCTTATATAATATTAGCCATTTTCTTCTGCCTGCAAATCTGATCAGTATGTTTTACATATTTTATAATCAAATCATTAATAAATTAGTAAACAGAATATAGGTCAGCACAGGACATTTTGGTACTCCTTTTTGAAAATACTCCATTAATAGGTACTTCTTTTTTTTGTATAGATGGTTAAACTAGCTACAAATCTTCCTAAACTGTATTATCATCCCATGCCATCCCTTACTGTCTCCCTCAAGGATTTTAGGAATAAAATTCCTGTATGATTCAATAAAATCAAAAACATATTCTCTGTGTAGCACTCTGATAATATAACATTCTTCTAAAGCTGAATATATAACAAATGAGATAGACTAGTTTGGAACACCTTTGTCTTTCCTGGTTATTTTTTACCTGAGTGTTCATAAGCCATTTTTCAAGAATCTCATAGAATTCCATAAGATTTTACATTAAATTTATTGTCCTTTAGTTTCAACAAATCATGTCCTTGGAAATTAGGATATCTGCCTCTAGTAAGTCTTAGGAACCCTCTCTTGTCCTGTACTAGAAAGAATATAGGATGATTTAAAAGTTATAAGGCTCTAATTTGGGTTTTTAAGTTCATTTTTTTTTTTTTTTTTTTTTTTTTTTTTTTTTTTTTTTTAAGACAGAGTCTCGCCCTGTTGCCCAGGCTGAAGGGCAATGGCATGATCTTGGCTCACTGCAACCTCTGCCTCCCGGGTTCAAGCAATTCTCCTGCCTCAGCCTCTCAAGTAGTTGCGATTACAGGTACGCGCCACCACGCCCAGCTAATTTCTGTATTTTTAGTAGAGACGGGATTTCACCATGTTGGCCAGGTGAACTCCTGATCTTGTGATCTGCCTGCCTCCGCCTCCCAAAGTGCTGGGATTACAGGCATGAGCCACCGCGCCCGGCCCAACTCTTTTAATTTCTAGAATATTTTCATTTCTTTGGGAAGATAGTCTGAAACAAAACTCAAGTGCATCTGCTGTGTCTGTATTGTTGACATTATGATGTCTGCCTGCAGGAGTATATTTCTCTTTTCTCTCTCCCTGTCCCAAGTTTGGTTTTATTATTATGATTGCTAGTGTTACTGTTCATATTGGTCTTCAGCACGCCTGCAGAGTGGAGTTTCTTCCAGGCTTCTCACTTTGAGATACCGTCTTTGGAATCCCAGCGTGTGTTTTCTTTTAACTTTTGCATTTTTTTCAACCTTTTCAAGATCCAAGCTTGCCTGTGTAGCCACATTGTCACCTTTTGGATGACTTCCTTTGTCGCTGGTTGTAACGATGAGTGATTATATCTTTAGAATTTTGTTTCTGATAGTTCCACATCACTTTGAGCCATCCTCAGGTGGAAGAATATTGCGCTTCTTACAGGAAGCTCTAGCTTTTGCTCTGATTTAAGGTGGAGAGGGAGCAAGTTTCTGCATGCTGGAATGGAGCAATGGTCCAGGCACTCTGCTTAGAACACGAGGCAAATGCATTTCAGCCTTGCTCCTATTCCATCGGCTTCCTACCCTCCCTCCCCACTGCCCATGTCCTCCTCCTCTAACAGTGCAACCTCAACCCACCGCCCATGTCCTCCTCCTCTAACAGTGCAACCTCAGGACTTTGCAGTTGGCCAGAGCAGAATCCTTCCTGGCAAACTCCAGAAAAAAATAAAAATAAAAAACAAAAAATCTGTCTAGTCCTCCAATTTTAGCTTTCACTACTAATATCTTTCCACTAGATGGCAATCTACCACCAGTTTCACTGTGGCCCTAAAATACTCGGTTGTTTACAGCAAGAAGAGTCCATGCTAATCTTCCTCAATTCTTTCTCCAAAATGCCCCAGAGCCCCATCCTGTCAATAACATCAGGCTCAAAGTTGTTAAAGTCATTTGGGTTATAGCTTGGTTTTTCAGATAAAATATAGGATGTCCAGTTAACTTTGATTTTCAGAAAAACAACAAATAATTTTGTAGCATAAGCATGTTCCCTGCACTATTTGGATATCTGGCATTTTTAATTTTAATTTTAATCTTTATTTTATTTATTTATTTATTTTATTTTATTTTTGCCAAACCTGGCAAATCCTAGTTGTAGCACTTTGCTAAGGACATCTACATCCATGTTAGTTTCCCAGTTCAAACAGATAATCCTGAAGTTGGCCTCCATGTTTTACCCAATGTTCTTGCTGTTCAGACTTTTAGGCAGTCCTGGGTTCATTGCTGGCATTTTAGTAACCCCCCTACTCTACCCCTCACCATTAGAACTCTCATACAGGCTCAAAAACTGTCCAAAAAAGTCATTTCATGTTCTAAAATCTGTTTGATCCCCATTATATTTTTTGTTCCTGTAGGCTGAATATTTTATTTATCTTGAGACAGGGTCTCGCTCTGTTACCCAGGCTGAAGTGCAGTGGTGTGATCATGGCTCACTGCAGCCTTGACCTCCTGAACTCTAGCGACCCTGTCGCCTCAGCCTCCAGATTAGCTAGGACTATAGGCAAGCACCACCACGCCCAGCTAAATTTTTGATATTTTGTAGAGATGGGGTCTTACTATGTTACCCAGATTGAGCTCAAGCAATCCTCCTGCCTTGGCTTCCCAAAGTTCTGGGATTACAGGCCTGAGCCACCTCACCTGGCCCTGAATCTTTTATATTAGTTATTTAGATAATTTTATGAGATAGCCTATTAGAACTAATTTTAAATGTCTATATGAAATATTATTTGCAGAAATGGAACACAAAATAGAAACAGGCTACAAAAGACAATTAGGCTTTTGTTGGCCCCACTCCAATTAAATGGTCTTTATTAGTCAACAGCAAATCTGCTTCCCTGGAAATGACGCACCTTCTTCATTCACCCCCCAAGTGCTGATATTGAGTCCAGAGGGCCAGTCCGGGAGACTCGGCATTCCTATGTTTGTAGTTTAGTTCATACTGTTCTTTCACAAATACCCTTTCATTTGAGTTTATAACAAAAGCCCTGAGATATAGGGCAGACATCCGTTCCATCAGGTGACGGGGATTTATGGGCACAAACAATACTGGGTGAGCACAAAGATAAACAAAAGCTCGACCCAGCTTTCAGGGAACTGCCACTGTCTCTGGGGAGCCTGACAATCACATGACCAGTTACAACACAGGGGGCCAATGCTGTGAGGTGCTAGCCCGAGAACAAAGAGTGGCAGGAGCTCAAATGGAGGAAAAGCCATGTAAGAAAGCTTTAAGGTCTAAGGCATTAGAGCTGGCTTGTGAAGGAACAGTGGAATTTGGATAAGCAGAGAACGGTAAGGAACGATATTTCAGGCAGAAAGTATAGCCAGTATAAGACCACTGAGATTGGCAATAGGATGAGGGAGACACTCAGAGTGGCTGGGTTTGAGTGGAGGGGCTGAGGTGGCAGATGAGGCTGGGAGGGAGATCGGGGAAGGCCTCACACAATGCTGAGTGTTTGCATATTTTTTTGGGCAAACAGTTGCACTGGCAGTTTTAACTCATGGGCATGAGTTGCCCATATTTGTGTTATAGAAAGTTGAACAGGCCGGGCATGGTGGCTCATGCCTGTAATCTCAGCACTTTGGGAGGCTAAGGTGGGTGGATCATGAG
>NW_012123872.1:0-1301 GCF_000951035.1 Colobus angolensis palliatus | reverse complement strand
TGATGGGCATTTGGGTTGGTTCCAAGTCTTTGCTATTGTGAATAGTGCTGCAATAAACATACATGTTCATGCGTCTTTATAGTAGAATGATTTATAATCCTTTGGGTATATACCCAGTAATGGGATTGCTGGGTCAAATGGTATTTCTGGTTCTAGATCCTTAAGAAATTGCCATACTGTCTTCCATAATGATTGAACTAATTTACACTCCCACAAACAGTGTAAAAGCATTCCTATTTCTCTACATCCTCTCCAGCATCTGTTATTTCCTGACTTTTTAATGATTGTCATTCTAACTGGCATGAGATGGTATCTCATTGTGGTTTTGATTTGCATTTCCCTAATGACCAGTGATGATGGACTTTTTTTCATACAGTTGTTGGCCACATAAAGGTCTTCTTTTGAGAAGTGTCTGTTCGTATCCTTCACCCATTTTTTGATGGGGTTGTTTTCTTCTTGTAAATTTAAATTCCTTGTAGATTCTGGATATTAGCCCTTTGTCAGATAGATAGATTGCAAAATGTTTCTCCCATTCTGTACGTTGCCTGTCCACTCTGATGATAGTTTCTTTTGCTGGGCAGAAGGTCCTTAGTTTAATTAGATCCCATTTGTCAATTTTGGCTTTTGTTGTCATTGCTTTTGGTGTTTTAGTCATGAAGACTTTGCCCATGCCTATGTCCTAAATGGTATTGCCTAGGTTTTCTTCTAGGGTTTTCAAGGTTTTAGGTCTTATATTTAAGCCTTTTATTGACCTTGAGTTAATTTTTGTATAAGGTGGAAGGAAGGGTTCCAGTTTCAGTTTTCTGCATACAGCTAGCCAATTTTCCCAATGCCATTTATTAAATAGGGAATCCTTTCTCTATTGCTTTTGTCAAGTTTGTCAAAGATCAGATGGTTGTAGATGTGTGGCATTATTTCTGAGGCCTCTGTTCTGTTCCATTGGCCTACATATCTGTTTTGGTACCAGTACCATGCTGTTTTGGTTACTGTAGCCTTGTAGTATAGTTTGAAGTCAAGTAGCATAATGCCTCCAGCTTTGTTCTTTTCGCTCAGGATTGTTTTGGCTATATGGGCTCTTTTTTGTTTCCATATGAAATTTAAAATAGTTTTTTCTAATTCTGTGAAGAAAGTCAAAGGTAGCTTGATGGGGATAGCATTGAATCTATAAATTACTTTGGGCAGTATGGCCATTTTCACGATATTGATTCTTTCTATCCATGAGCATGGAATGTTTTTCCATTTGCGTCCTCTCTTATTTCGTTGAGCAGTGGTTTGTAGTTCTCCTTGAAGAGGTCCTTCAT
>NW_012123871.1:0-1419 GCF_000951035.1 Colobus angolensis palliatus | reverse complement strand
TGGGGGGACTGTGCAGGTGGGGCAAACTGGGTTCTGATGTTGTTCATCTTGGGGACACACCCTCCAATAGAGGCATCGCCGCCGGGCTGCGCAGTCGTTGTGGGGGTGACAGTTGGGCAGAGGAGCAGCCGCATCCCTGTGGTGCCAGGACACCTGCAACAATTTGAGAACCTTCTACCCCACAAGCCACTCGCTCACGTCTCCAAAGCAGGGGGGCATTTCGCGGGTGATGTGGTAGCGTCTGCACGGGGCCTGCCCACCCCAACCCACCTGCGCAGTTCTGGGCTTGGCAGGAGGTGTCCTGCTGGAAATGGTGCTTTTCTGATTCTACAAACACACAGCTGCCTCAGGAACCTGCTGAGCAACAGGACGTGGAGGAGCCAAGGCTGCCCCGAGGCCCCTGCTTCACCTGCCTGGGAGGGACCTGCTCAGGCTCCAGGTGCACCCAATGGGCTCTGCCCAGTGAGTGATGGGACGGCGCGCACTTTCAAAAGAGATCATCCTGACCAAGCAGACCCCTGTGGGGTAGCAGGGACCTCATGGAGGGCTGCAGGGCCATGCTCAGAACCATCTAGGAGGGTGGCAGCCAGGAAGGGTGCTGTGGGAATACAGTGGTCTCCCCAGCCAGGCCCTGCTCCCAGCACCAATCTCTGCCTCACAGAGCAAGTAGATCTGGCATTTCTGGAAGGCTTATCTGCTCCTGTCCCTCCTGCGGTCACAGGGACATGGTCAAGTGTCTCCACTGACGGCTGCTCAGGCTGCCCTGGCTGGCTTTACCCTTCACCCTGGCTCCAAGCAGAGGCAGGGCCTGAAACTGCTGGCTACCTCCTGCCAGTCTGTGGGCTTGAGGCTGGTGGGCACTGGGCCTGCCTTCCTCACCGGGGTCTCTGGCACCTTCCAACCTGGTGACTTTGGCACCCAGGAGGTGCTTGAGAAAAGTTAGTGGGGTAAATGCATAAGTTCCATTTCTCTTAGCTTCAAACATGGATATCCAATGAGCTATCAGGCCCCCAGACACAGAAGAGCGTCAAGGACGTGTGCTAAGTGAAAGAAGCCCATCTGAAAAGGCTGCATACCGTAGGATTCCAACTCCATGACATTCCGAAAAGGGCAAAACCACAGAGACGGTGAAAGGACCGTGGGAGGAGGCAGGGATGAACAGGAGGGCACAGGGGACTTTCAGGCAGGGACGCAGCACTGTGACGTCTGCAGTGGTGGCTCCGTGTCACCATGCATTTGTCCAAACCCACGAATTCGCAACACCAAGAGGGAGCCCTCCTGGAGGCTGGGCTGTGCCCCGATAACGCATCGGTACTGACGTGTTATTCCAACTCCATGACATTCCGAAAAGGGCAAAACCACAGAGACGGTGAAAGGACCGTGGGAGGAGGCAGGGATGAACAGGAGGGCACGGGGGAC
>NW_012123870.1:0-1269 GCF_000951035.1 Colobus angolensis palliatus | reverse complement strand
GAGTAGCTGGGACTACAGGTGCCCGCCACCACGCCCGACTAATTTTTTGTAGTTTTGGTAGAGACAGGGTTTCACCATGTTAGCAAGGATGGTCTCAATTCCCTGACCTCGTGATCCGCCCGCCTCGGCCTCCCAAAGTGCTGGGATTGTAGGAGTGAGTCACCGCGCCCGGCCTAGAGTTCTTAAAGAGCTAAAAACAACAGTGACCGTGACAAAAATCTCTTTCAATGTTCAAAGTTGTTAAAATAGGATACTGAATGAGGCTTTTTCTATTGCCTTGGAATTTTGGCTGAAACCCCAAAGCTGAGAACAAAAAGGACCCCGAAATTTTAAATAGAGAACCAAGTTGCTGCCAGTTACCTCTTCCAGTACTTACCGTGAGGTTGCCGAAACCCAACTTACAATCCCTATCCTTCCCTCCTCAAACAACCTATACAAATAGGAGCCCAGGAATTCCAAGGAAATTGGTTAAAGGACAAGAAAAATTGTCAGTAGTAATCATACTTGAGGCTTTCCTATTTTCCTTGTTCAGGGATACGGAAGGGGTTCTCCAAAAGAATCACTTAGAGATATCTAGGGTGTCAGCAGGAAAGTGACAGGTCTCACCCTCTCCAGGTGGATATTGCTGAGTGGCAAAACTTATAAGTCGCTGCAGTGCAGCACTTCAGAGTATAGTACTATGAAGTGATTCTTAGGAGAATTTATTACAGGTGACCTGGTAACCATAGAAATGGGTGCATGTTTCTAGCTCAGCAGCAGTAGGTGGCTGGAGCAACTCTTTTGGGAGAGCAATGAAAGAGGCAGTCAAGGGCAGACTACCTTTGCTGTTTGGTACAGCAGGATGTTTGAGAGTGACCCAAATGGATGCTGTGGAAAGCAGCTAGAATCAAGTCATCTTTTAGATAACCAGTAGAGTGTGCTTTGGAGCAAAGGGAAGCCAGCAGAGTCTGTGGAATGTGTTCCTGTGGACAGAAATGGAGGTGAGAGGAATTGACTAAAGGTCCAGGTGTCAATGTCAGGAATCTGCAGTGTGAGGTTATTACAAGGATTCTGGAAAACTCAGATGCTTGATCTGGAAAGAACAAGCATATAGACATCGGCTGCACTGAGAACATCACTGGATAGTCAGCACTAGCCTTAAGAGACCATGAGAGCAGGACCTGAGAAATGAATGTTTTTTTTTTCCTTTTTCTGTATTCATACCCCTCTTTTGAGAAGAGCCTAAAGTGGTAGATGGAAATGCTTTTCACTTTAAGCCCCTCAACTGAG
>NW_012123869.1:0-1127 GCF_000951035.1 Colobus angolensis palliatus | reverse complement strand
GAACTGGGTAGAAAGTAATTCAATATTACAGAACACAGCCGTTTTTCAGGCTCTTACTTTTATTAAACATAAAAGAGCCATATATATTTCTGTGGAGTTTTCCTTTTATTTAAGAATTCATTATCAGCAAAATAGTTTAACGAGACTGTTTTGTAAGACGCAGTGGTTGCATTCAAAAATTAGAATAGGAACAATGACTTGTAAAAGTTTAACATTTTATTTTGTTTTTCAGATGGAATCTCACTCTGTCCTCCAGGCTGGAGTGCAGTGGCGCAATCTCGGCTCACTGCAACCTCTGCCTCCAGGGTTCAAGTCATTCTCCTTCCTCAGTCTCCTGAGTAGCTGGCATTACAGATTTGTGCCACCATGCCTGGCTAACTTTTATATTTTTACTAGAGAAGGGGTTTCACCATGTTGGCCAGGCTGGTCTCGAACTGCCAACCTCAGGTGATCCACCTGCCTCGGCCTCCCAAAGTGCTGGGAGTACAGGCGTGAGCCATCACACCCAGTCAAAATTCAACATTTTAAACTACCACTTATTATTTTCACTCTGTGATATGACACATCTTTTTTGGTGGCCACAAAATTATAAAATGGATACAGAATAATCTCTTCAAAAAAGTAGGAAATTTCTTTCTTTTCTTTTCCTTTTTTTTTTTTTTGAGACAGAATCCCTGTCTGTCGCCCAGGCTGGAGTGCAGCAGGGCGATCTCGGCTCACTGCAACCTCTGCCTCCCGAGGTTTAAGAAATTCTCTGCCTCAGTCTCCCGAATAGCTGGGATTACAGGCGCGTGCCACCATGCCCAGCTAAGTTTTTTCCTATTTTTAGTAGGGACAAGGTTTCGACATCTTGGCCAGTCAGGTCTTGAACTCCTGACCTCGTGATACACACCCCTTAGCTTCCCAAAATCCCAAAATCATGCCTGGGATTACAGGCATGAGCCACCGCGCCCAGCTGGAAGTTCTTTCTTCTTAAAAGGATTATAAAAATAATTCGCACTGGCATGACACTTTAACTAATATAGATTGACTTTTTTGGATTCAAATAACCCATTTGTACATCTAAATTAATTTTGGTCAGTATGTGTATATGCGTGTGCGTCTGTGTGGATGTAAATGGCAGTAAA
>NW_012123868.1:0-1174 GCF_000951035.1 Colobus angolensis palliatus | reverse complement strand
GGGAGGCAGAGCTTGAAGTGAGTGGAGATCATGCCACTGCACTCCAGCCTGGGTGAGAGAGCAAGACTCTGTCTCAAAAAAAAGTTACACCATAGTGTACTGTGCAATAACATTATAGCCAAAAAATGTACATACTCGAATTAAAAATACTTTATTAAAAAATGCTAATGATCAACTGAGCCTTCAATGAGTCCTTATCTTTTTGTTTCTTTTTTGGCTGGTGGATGGTTTTACCTCAACATTGATTGTTGCTGACTGATCAGGGCAGTGACTGCTGAAGGTTGAGGTTGCTGTGGCACTTTCTTAGGATAACAATGAAGTTTACTGGATGCAATAGCATGCAATGCATTTTGATAACATTTGACCCATGGTAGAAATTTTTTTCAAAACTAGAGTCAATCCTCTTAAACCCTGCCACTGCATTATCAGCCAAGCTCATGTAAAATTCTAAGCCATTTGTTGTCATTTCAACAGTGTTCACAGCATCTTCATCAGGAGTAGATTTCATCTCAAGAAACCACTTTGTTTCCTTATTTGTAAAAAATATCTCTTCATCCGTTTGAGTTTGATCATGACATTGCAGCAATTCAGTCACATCTTCGGGCTCCACATCTACTTCCAGTTCTCTTGCTATTTTTACCACATCCACATTTACTTCCTCCACTAAAGTCTTCAACCTTTCAACACCATTATGAAGGCTAGAATCAACTTGTTTCAAACTCCTGTTAATATTGATATTGTGACCTCCTCCCATGAATCACAAATGTTTTTAATGGTATCTTTCCAGAAGTTTTCAAGTTCAATTTACTTTGGCCAGATCCATTAGAGGAATTAATATCTATGGTAGCTACAGTCTTATAAAATTACTTCTTAATCCATGGGCTGCAGAACGGAGGTGTTATTAGGCACAAAAACAACATTAATCTTCTCATCCATCTTCCTCAGAGTTCTTGGGGCACTAGGTGTCTTAGCAGTTAGCAGCAATATTTTGAAAGGAATCTTTCTTTTTTCTGAGCAGTAGGTCTCAACAGTGGGCTTAAAATATTAAGTAAAACATGCTGTAAGCAGATGTACTGTCATAGCAGGCATGAAAACAACATTCATTTCCTTGTACATCTCCATCTATCTCTTGGGTGACTAGATGCACTGTCAGTGAGCAGCAATATTTTGAAAG
>NW_012123867.1:0-1498 GCF_000951035.1 Colobus angolensis palliatus | reverse complement strand
GCACAGGACAAATACTGCATGATCTCACTTATATGTGGAGTGTAAAAAAGTCAAACTTACAGAAATAGAGAGTAAAATGGTGGCTACCTCAGGCTGTGGACTGGTGAGATTAGAGAGACGTTGATCAAAAGACACAGAGTTTCAGGGCTGGCTGCTGTGGCTTAGGCCTGTAATCCCAGCACTTTGGAAGGCTGAGGCGGGAGGATCACCTGAGACCACGAGTTTGAGACCAGCCTGGCCAACATGGCGAAACCCCGTCTCTACTAATAATACAAAAATTAGCTGGATGTGGTGGTGCACACTTGTAATCCCAGCTACTCAGGAGGCTGAGGCAGGAGAATTGCTTGAACCCGGGATGCAGGGCTTGCAGTGAGCCGAGATTGCACCATTGCACTCCAGCCTGGGTGACAGAGCAAGACTCCATCACAAAAATAAAAAAAAAAAAGGAAAATTCAGCTAGAAGAAATAAATTAAAGAGATTTATTGCACATCATGGTGACTACAATTAATAATAATGTATTGTATACTTGAAAATTGCTAAGAGAATAGGTTTTAAGTGTCTTCACCACAAAAAACTAAGTATGTGAGAGAATACATATGTTAAATGGTTTGACTTAGCCATTCCACAATGTATACCTATGTCAAAAACTTCATGTTGTACACCATAAATATACACCATCCCCCTCGGTACTATCGTCGTGATAGTGAGTGACTTTAATTTTTACTTGTCAATTAAAGTAAATACATTAATTAAAAAAAACAAAAAACAAGTACTGGTCAGGATGTGGATAAACTGGAATTTCTATGCATTGCTGGTAACAATGTGAAGTGATGAAGCCTCTGTGTAAACAGTGTGACAGTTCCTCCAAATGCTGAAAATAAGGACAGGCGCAGTTGCTCATGCCTGTAATCCCAGCACTTTGGGAGGCCAAGGCAGACTCCTCACCTGAGGTGAGGAGTTCGAGACCAGCCTGGCCAACATTTGCTAAAACCCTGTCTCTACTAAAAACAAAAATTAGCTGGGTGTAGTGGTGCACGCCTGTAATCCCAGCTACTCGGGAGGCTGAGGCAGGAGAACCGCTTGAACCCAGGAGGCAGAGGTTGCAGTGAGCTGAGATCATGCCACTGCACTCCAGCCTGGGCGACAGAGTGAGACTCTGTCTCTCAAAAAAAAAAAAAAAAAAAAATGGTAAAAAGGTTGAACATAGAGTTACCATATGATCCAGCAATTCCACTTGTGGGTACTCAAAAGAACCAAAGTAAAGACTCCAGGCCGGGAGTGGTGGCTCATGCCTGTAATCCCAGCACTTTGGGAGGCCGAGGTGGGCGGATCACAAGGTTAGGAGATCGAGACCACCATCCTGGCTAACACGGGGAAACTCCGTCTCTATTAAAAATACAAAAACAAAATTAGTCGGGTATGGTGGCGGGTGCCTGTAGTCCCAGCTACTGGTAAGGCTGAGGCAGGAGAATGGTGTGAACCTGGGAGGCGGAGCTT
>NW_012123866.1:0-1139 GCF_000951035.1 Colobus angolensis palliatus | reverse complement strand
TTTTTTTTTTATTTCTAAAAGTTTCATAGTTTTATTTATTTATTTATTTTTATGTTTGCAAGACTCTGCTCTGTTGCCTAGGCTAGAGTACAATGGCACAATCTCAGTTCACTGCAACCTCTGCTTCCCAGGTTCAAGTGATTCTTCTGCCTCAGCCTCCCAAATAGCTGGGATTACAGGCACCTGACACCATGCCTGACTGATTTTTTGTATTTTTAGTAGAGATGAGGTTTCACCATGTTGGTCAGGCTGGTCTTGAACTCCTGACCTCAAGTGATCTTCCCACCTCGGCCTCCCAAAGTGCTAGGATTACAGGCTCGAGCCGCTGTGCTTGGCCATAGTTTTATGTTTTGCATTTAAGTTCATGATCTATCTTGAGTTTAAAATTTATAGGCAGGGTAAGGTTTAGGTAATATGTAATTTTCCATGTGAAAATATAAACCGTCAAGGGATACATACTCTCTATAATATTTTTACACATACTATCTAACTCCTAATAACAAAAGTCACACTGTGAGCACATGTCATGGGTTGCCTCCTCCTTTCTGTGCTGGTAATCAAGGCTCATTCTCTCTGCTTCTTTGGTCATTTCGCTCTGAATTGCTGCCAGGCCTGTCACTTTGTAGAATTGTAGCATATCTCACTGCAACTAATATTTGGAATTTTAGCTTCACAGTCACTATAGTCAGACCCAGTTGCCAAATTACCTCCTCTGAACTTGCATTTCTATTATCATACTGTTAGAAATGCTTGTTCTTCAGTGCGGTAAAGGAATAGCACTTGAATGTAAATTTAATTTCCTCAGCAAGGCCATTTTCACATTCTGCAGAAAGGGTACACTCACCAGCAGTTTTGCCACGAGAGTACACCAAACAAAGGAGACAGGGTCATTTATAACCTGACGTGTCCACCCTACTGCTGTGCCTGGTTTCTGTTGGCTGGAACGGGACCTCACATTCATTCTGTATTTGTCCTGATGGGCTAGCAACTTAGAACTTTTTAAAAGGGGCAAAGGCAGAGGAGAACAAAGGAAGGAGAAAGTAACTTGTGGAATGCTGAGAAAGGTAAAAACACCTTCAAATAAGGAAGAGGAACAGGCTGTGACCTAATGCTTGCTTGGACCAGTATAAGCATGCCAG
>NW_012123865.1:24512-26265 GCF_000951035.1 Colobus angolensis palliatus | reverse complement strand
GTGATTTTCAACAAAGACCTCAAGAATGCACACTGAGAAAAGGACAGTCTTTCAAAATTCCATTTAATAAAATAGAATTCAATCAGAGTCATGACTTACACAAACAAAATAGAATTGGAAATGACTCTTTGTTCGATACTGACAAAAACACACACGATATATTTAGTATAAGTTTAAAAGTTGGTAAAGTGTGGTATCTCTAAAAACTTCTCCTATACCACCTTATTTGATGTTCACATACTGTTTAATTTAGGACTGTTGAGATAGTATGTAAATTGCTCTCCTTTAGTAATTGAATCATTAGCTCTCCCAGCGTTGCGATAAAGTGAGTTATTTAACCTATTCGGACCTCAGTGTTTTTAGTTGAAATTAACTGTAGTAACTTGAAGTTTCCTATAAAACACAAACTAAGAGACAAATTCAAAGCTATGAAAATTTGTCATCAAAAAGTAAAATGGCCCTTGAGTCAGAGAGAGAAAGTTTAGAATGAAGACACTGAAGTGTCTTGTAGTAATACATAGACCACAATTAGAGTTGGACAGCTTCCAAGAAACAGAAAATCAAATGTTAGAGAGGCTTCTTTTAGAAGTATTCATCACAGCTTTTGCTGAGAAGATAGAACCTATGGCTGTTAAATTTTGAATATTATTGTTCTGGATGTCTTCAACAAGAGTTTGAGAACTCTTATTGTAATTGTGTTGACTCATTTAGCTCTTTCTTCAAGTGCTTTGAAGAGTGTCTGACACATAGCAAGAACTCTACATATGTTTGAAAATAATAACAATATAGATTTGGCTTTTAACTTAAAGCCACCTGCAAGGGAAGAATATATGGCTTGTGTAATACAACTTTTCCCTGAAAGACATGTCACTTTTACAAGGAAAAACAAGACTAGATTTCTAAACCTTTGAGTCTGAGGACCGCACTGAGAACTCTGATAAACTTGCCAATGTCATCCATGCCAACGCGAGGTTCTTGTCATCGACCTAACCAAGCAGTAATAACAATTCCTGACTTGCCCTCTGGAAGTGAAACTTCAATGATAGATCTGCTTTAGAGACTTGGAAAGCACAAATGAAAGAGCCACACTTTGAAATATCTGAGTTGAAAGGGTTAGAATTCAACTATAGCTGTCTGACTACCAAACCTGAGATTTGTCTATTTTTTTTTAACATTTTATTATGATGAATTTCAGACGTATGTAATAGTAGACAGAATAGGATAATGAACTTCCACGCACATATCACCTAACTTCAACAGCTACCAACCCACAGCCAATCATGTCTTATTTTTATTCTTTTTCTTACTTTCTGCCTTCAGATATTTAAAGGAAAGAAAATAATAGTTTGTCTGAATTAGAATACAGAAAAAAAAATGTAACTGTGAATTAAATAGAAAGTAAAAATCCTTCTGTGACTTTTTTCAAGGTTTTACTCCTTTCAGACCAATATGGTTAGAGGGCTGCCATAATTCAAATTACGAAAAATTAAACATATAAATTTAACTTTGGACTTATAAACATAAAATATAGAAAAAAATTACCTGCAGTATGGATCTCTTGAATGTATTGAATATCTAACAAAATGTGCAAACAAGCATGAACTGAATTTGAAGAGTGGAGTTAAGTTGAACACATTTGCATTATTTTTCTAACTCACATTATACATAATGAAATGTCAAATGAAATAATACCTCTTCAATTTCTTGAGCAGAACCGACATTAAATTATTTCTTTATGCCTTTGTGGTTTTTC
>NW_012123865.1:19579-20732 GCF_000951035.1 Colobus angolensis palliatus | reverse complement strand
CTCTATAGATTTTCTTATCATAAGCACTGTTCACACACCGTTGTTTAATGTTACTTTGTTTGAAGAAGCTCT
Organism: Colobus angolensis palliatus; assembly: GCF_000951035.1. Lineage (NCBI taxonomy): Eukaryota > Metazoa > Chordata > Mammalia > Primates > Cercopithecidae > Colobus > Colobus angolensis. The sequence continues at coordinate 20,660 of NW_012123865.1, read as the reverse complement.
CCTGTAGGGTAATCTATCTATCTATCTATCTGTCTGTCTGTCTGTCTGTCTGTCTACCTACCTACGTACTTACATACCTACCCACTTACACACACATATATACATATGTATATATGTATTTATAGGTACATATGGATGTATATTATATTGATACATATATATACATTGTTTAATAAAATGCCAGATAGATCTCTCCCCACAGGAGAGTTTATATGTTTTATATAATACATGCACATGCGCACATGCTTTATATAACATATACAAATACATTATATGTAACATATACTCATACACATTACATATAACATGTGTTTCACTAGATATGACTCTCAGAACCCCACATGACCATATTTCTCCTTTAATCTTAATCACCATCTCAAATCTTTCACTCATTTATTAACATGAGACTCATAGCCCAGACACTTTTTTTTTCCTATGTACTACGCAAAAGGGAAAGAAGAGGAATAAAAGAAATAAATTAAGAGGAAAAGTCACATTTGATTAAGACTAGATATGAAAGTATAGAAAGGACAAAATTGTACAACATCAACACAAAAAGATAAAGAATAGTGATCATATGTGAAATAATGAATTATGGAAAAAATAGGATGTAATTAGGATATATTTTACTTGGGTAATAAACTACATCAATTTTAGTCCATTATCAACTCATAATTTTGATTGGATAGATCAAATGGATGAGGAAGATTAACGTTCTTCTCTGATCTTCAGTTATATTGCAGCAGGCTAATTAAGGAATCAGAGACCGAGGGGTTGAGGAGGAATTATTTAATTATTTAGGTGCACCGACCCAGTTGGATTACCATCGAAAGGACTGAGACCCAAACAGAGTCAAGCTATCTTTGCAGCATTTCATGGGGTCAGGGGAGATTTCTGCAGGGGGAAACATATTACAAGTCTAAGGAATAAATGTTTGCTACAACTAAACTTATTGAGACTTTCTTGTGGGATTTTATGTACACATCTAAGAAAACACACACACATAAATTATATGCGTTTATGCACTAAATATCTCAGTGGAATCAGAACAAATCAGTTAGGTTTATATATATTTCCTTCA
>NW_012123865.1:18975-19347 GCF_000951035.1 Colobus angolensis palliatus | reverse complement strand
AAGTAGAATATATTCTAATTATATCCTATTTTTTCCATAATTCATGCAGTTTAACAGAAATGGCAATATATGTAATGCTTTGAGGTAAATACCTGGTTTGTTGAGATGATTAATTTGATAACCAGCTTGGTGGAAGCCCTGAGGGGTAAGCTTACTCTGTTTTTACTCACTCTGCTGCTTCCTAATAACTAGTATTTGGAGCGCTGGATGTGACATGCATAGTCTGAGTAGCTGTGAATCACTCTGGTCAGCGTAGGTACAAACAGAATTGCAGAATCAATGAACTGGAGAGGATGGAAGAGGGGAAGGGACTGACTTATGAGGGATTTGAGTCCAAATAGAAAATAAATTAGACATATACATTTAAGATGG
>NW_012123865.1:11070-11610 GCF_000951035.1 Colobus angolensis palliatus | reverse complement strand
TACACATAATAAACACAAAGATAGAATCATTCATATCCTCTAACTCCTTAAGAGTTATTGAGTGCCATACATTCCTCCTTCATGGTCTGCATTCAGTGTTGAAAAAGAGTTTATTACTTGTAAACTGATAGCGTTTTATAATTTATGCGGTCAAAGTGATGTCATAACTCATGAATACAATGTGGAAATAATTAAATCAAGCTGATTAACATTTCCATCACCTCAAATACTATTTTTGCAGTGAAAACAAATTTTTTTTGAAGTATATGTTGTTTTCTATATTCACCATGTCATGCAATATATCTAAAAGAAAAAATACGCTTATTCTTGTTGTCTAATTGAGACTTTGTTTTCTCTTACTATCATCTCCTCATCCCTTCTACTTCTCTGAGCCCAGCCTCTGGTAACCACCATTCTACTGTCTGCTTCTTCAAGTTTGATTGATTGTTCCAAATCTCACAAAAATAAGTGAGAACATGAGGTATTTGTCTTTCTGTGCCTGGCTTATTTCCCTTAGCATAATTTTCCCCAATCCCATCC
>NW_012123865.1:10091-11020 GCF_000951035.1 Colobus angolensis palliatus | reverse complement strand
AAAATATGAGTGAGAAATGATAGAAAATGACTTAAAACTTGATAATTGGAGTAAACTATGAAATACGATTGAGAAACAACAAAATGACCAAATTAACAAATGTGATAAGATGAAAAGGCCTCATAGGGTCATGGCAGGGAAAGCTGGCTGTTCAGTCTACTGTGGTAGGGAAGACAGGAGAACTAGACAAATTCACAGGGAAAGTATGAGTTTGGTTTAAAAGTTTAAAACTTACAGTTGGTATTCGTAAAATATTTACATTATGCTATTTAATGTACAATTGTAGATATAAGTGTTGAACTCATTCATGGAAGAAGCCTGGGTGAAAACAGGTATTTGTGGATTACTGAAATATAGTTGAGATTCAGACTTGGATGTTTGTTGAATAAACACACCAAGTCATGAGAAAGACACTTCTTATTAAGTAGTTAAGCACTCAGCACTATGCTTCAATTGTGAACTTTTAAAAAAGTGAATAAAAAAGTGTTCCTGCTCACAAAGCAAGTAGATATCTATTTGTGTGTGTATATGTGCAATTCAGATTTTAAACTTAAGGAGAACATTCAGCACTCCACATCTGTGCGCTCTGCATCTATGAGTTCAACAATCATGGGTCAAAAATATTTGGAAAAAATACAAAATAAAACAAAAACACAAATTTTCAAAATACAACATAACAGCTTTACACAGCAATTGCTTTTTTTAACTCTACACAGATTTTATTACAGTACAACATGCATACCCACATACACAAATCATTAGTGTTCAGCCAAATTGACTCTATAAAATGAACACCCTCAGATCCAGACATAGCCATTTCTAACACCACAAAAGACTCCCTAGTACCCCCCTCAATTACTACAACTACAAAGATAACCACTGTTTTGATTTTCATTGAAATGAATTGGTCTTATTTGTTTTTCAGTGTT
>NW_012123865.1:8121-8463 GCF_000951035.1 Colobus angolensis palliatus | reverse complement strand
AGATTGTCTTAATAGTCATAACCCTACACTATTAATGTGAAATTAAAACTCAAGTGGCTTGTTATCCTGTCATTATTCTGAAATGTAAGACAAGTTTATATCATTTGATATCCTTAGCAAATGACTTTAATGGGTTCCTTTTAACACAGGGACTACAATCTTTCATGTACCCGAATATAATTTTACAGGGAAAAAAAATGGGGGAAAACAAACAATACTGTAATTTATTCAAAAGATAGCAGTAGGTGTAATTATGAAAGCATCTATTTCATCAAAGATAGAAATTTGAATTGGAGAAATGTATGTGTTTGAGTGTGTGGGAGGGGGATGAATTACTAAAAC
>NW_012123865.1:7049-8022 GCF_000951035.1 Colobus angolensis palliatus | reverse complement strand
TCAGATATATGGGCCAGGTGTGGTGGCTTACGCCTGTAATCCCAGCACTTTGGGAGGCTTTGGACTTTTCAAGTTATGAGGTATCTGAGGAAACTATTCAAGTTGGATGTTACAGTAAAACAGCTATAGACAACTTGTAAAAAAATAAAAGTAAGAATATTAAAGAAAATCCACAATACCCTGTGGAATACTGAGCAAGAATATTAAAAAGCAACAAAGCCAACCTTGCCTTTGATAATGTCCTTAAACGGCTTAGTTAGCTAAACCTAGTACCACCACCCTGCCTCCTGGTTGTTGTTAGGTAAGGTAATGTTTCCGAATCAAAAAGCCTTTTATGGTTGTTTTATTATTGTTGTTACTTGCAGGCTATTTTATCCTAAATGAACTACCTTAAGTCAAATAAATAATAAAATTTCCAACCCTAGAAAATTATAATTCAATACTATAGTAACTTATCTGTGGACATTCTGTTCAATATTGAGTTTTTGATGCCAATTGTGCTAAATCATAGCTTTGATCTTCATGGGATTAGATACCATTGCTCCACTTTATTATTATGACGTTCCATTTTCTGCAGTTCAGAAAGCTAACACAGTTGAGTATGATTTTCTTCGATAATATTTATTGGTCAGTTTCCATATGCAGAAACTGAGCTTGCTACTGGCATTTTATGGCAAGGAAAGCAGACATGGACTCTGATACGGTTTGGCTGTGTCCCTACCAAAATCTCACCTTGAATTGTAATCCCCATAATTCCCATATGTCAATGGCAGGACCAGGTGGAGGTAATTGAATCATGGAGGTAGTTTCCCCCATGCTGTTCTAATGATAGTGAGTGAGTTCTCAGGAGACCTGATGATTTCATAAGTGGCTCTTTACCCTTCACTCAGCACTTCTCTCTCCTACTGCCTTGTGAAGAAGGATATGTCAGCTTCCCCTTCCTCCATGATTGTAAGTTGCCTGAAGCCTCCTG
>NW_012123865.1:0-1619 GCF_000951035.1 Colobus angolensis palliatus | reverse complement strand
CTTTTCCACACCAGTGCCACACTGTGAAGGGGATCTCTGCTGGATGGATTAAAATATCCCACTTCTTGCTAAACAATCTTGGATTTAGTAAAACTTTAGGGCCCTTTCATTTAACACAGGGAGTTAGAATAAAAAAAAATAAATTTTTTCCAACAGGATTGGAATGGAGCATGAGATTTGAAACCACATTGTAAAGGAATAGGACACATTAATTACATATAATCATTTGTGTTTGTATTTATGTATCTATATATTTTCTATCTATAAACCTGCAACTCTGGGAGGCAAAAAATAAGGGAACAAGAACTTTGGCTTCTGTATTTCCATACAGCACAATCCCTGGCATGGAATGAATATTCACTGTGCTGTGCTAAAATGATAAATAAGAATATCTCGTTATAGATGTATATTCAGGCCAATGTTGCCTAAAGGCACAAAATTTTTAAATGACTATGGGGTCCAGGGTTCTTGGAGATAACATTTTGTTGTTACAGCTGCACAATTTAATTACTTTTCAGCCATTCTTTCCCCCTCCCTGCAATTTTTCATTTAGCAATGTTAATTTCATCTTCTACCTTCATACCAGTCTGCAGGGCTAAGAGGGTCAATGCACACGTACCTGTGCTGTTGAAGGTATGGTCCATGGACCAATAGCATCTGCATTGCCTGGGAATTTTTCAGGACTGAAATTCTCATCCCTAATTTTAGATCTAATGATTCATATCCATCAATCTGAGAACTGTTTGTGTATACTGATTTCTTAGCTAGGAGTATCGTACTCTTTTGCTTTTTTATTATGGCTTTCCTATATTTATGCCCTGCCTTGAATCACGTGTCTCTCATAAATCTCATTTGATTATTCTTCTCCCCTTTTTATATAGGTTACATATACTTCTTCAATGTTACCTGCTTCAGCAAGTTATTTTATGTATTTTTAAATCACAGAAATGATAAAGAAGGGGAAAATGCACGCAGGTTCTTGTAAAGGGTAATGTTAGTAAGTTTGCACAAAACACACCATTACAAGAAGATCCCTTCCTGTGGTGAATACAGAGAGCTTCAAATAATTTTGGTGATGCTTATTTTCAATGAAGAGTAAAGAAGGTAACTGGATTTAGGAATATGGTATTTCTTTCATGGACAACCCTGTGTAAATTTTCCAAATATTTTTCTGTTTTGTCCTTGCTCAAAATGAAGAGACATTGGAAAAGATAAGTCAACATAAAAAGCATATGATTTTACAGGGTCCACACAGTTTAAAAGAAAGTTAAAAAATGCTACTGCGCTCTCAGTCCTCTTACTGCCATGCCTCCTGCCAAATACAATTCATTAGTCTGCAAAGAATCTTACACAATTAGACCTATTAATATACAAATGTCCCACAGTGCCTTCTTTCACAAAACACACTGGACAAGTATTATGGTTTTCAATAGAGAAAGAAACATTGTGACTATATATCCATGGTCAGAATAGTTCTGACTCTGGTAGTTTGGAATATTCCCTTACATCACTTTCTTTTGTGCTCATGGCTTAATAAGTTTAGGATCATAAACATGAAACTGACAGACATTTGTAAATGGAGATGAACTTATCAGTCTTCTCACTGTAATTATTCATAT
>NW_012123864.1:0-1044 GCF_000951035.1 Colobus angolensis palliatus | reverse complement strand
TTCAAAAAAAAAAAAAAAAGTAGGCCAGGCCAGGCTTGGTGGCTCACACCTGTAACCCCAGCACTTTGGGAGGCTGAGGTGGGTGGATCACCTGACATCAGGAGTTTAAGACCAGCCTGGCCAACATGGTGAAACCCCACTTCTACTAAAAATACAAAAAATTAGCCAGGCATGGTAGCGAATGCCTGTAATCCCAGCTGCTTGGGAGGCTGAGGCAGAGAATTGCTTGAACCCAGGAAGCAGAGGTTGCAGTGAGCCAAGGTCATGCCATTGCACTCCGGCCTGGGCAACAAGAGCAAGGATCCATCTCAAAAAAAAAAAAGTAGGCCACATTCATTTCAATTACAGCTAAATGAAGTTGTTTTGTCAAATCTGTGCCAGATTTATTGCTATAATCAGGTAGCTCTTCCAAGAATGTCTTAGAAAAAGGCACTTGCTGCATAACAAAGAGTCTGTGCTAGGTTTAACTCAGACTACACTGCACACTGATATGAGTTTTTAAATTTGAGTCAATAAAACCAGAATTGACTACAGGTGTCACTACCATAAGAGAGAAAGCATCTTATTGCACTGCAGTTCTATGTTTACTAAAACATTCGGTTATTTGTTAATTTTCTCAACGACTATATGAGGTAAATTTCTTTCCTATCTGTGCTATTTGCAAATATATGAATACTTCTTAACCTCTGCAACACCTCTTATTTGTATTCTATTTCCAACAAAAATCCAAGTAGCCTCTCATATTTTAACTGCACTTCAACCTATTTTTTAGTGATGACTCTTTTTTTTTCTGAGACGGAGTTTCGCTCTTGTTGCCTAGGCTGGAGTGCAATGGCATGATCTCGGCTCACCTCAACCTCAGCCTCCCGGGTTCAAGTGATTCTCCTGCCTCAGGGTGTAACTAGTATTACAGGTATGCGCCACCACGCCCAGCTAACTTCGTATTTTTAGTAGAGACGGGGTTTATCCATGTTGGTCAGGCTGGTCTCGAACTCCCAACCTTTGGTGATCCGCCCACCTCGGCCTCCCAGAGTGCTGGGATTA
>NW_012123863.1:0-3137 GCF_000951035.1 Colobus angolensis palliatus | reverse complement strand
TCATGGTCCGTCCACCTTCGCCTCCCAAAGTGCTGGGATTACAGGCGTGAGCCACCGTGCCCAGCATTTTTTTTTTTTTCATGGAGTCTCGCTCCATCATCAGGCTGGACTGCAGTGCAGTGGCTCGATCTCCGCTCACTGCAACCTCCACCTCCCAGGTTCAAGTTATTCTTCTGCATCAGCCTCCTGAGTAGCTGGGACTACACGCGCCCACCATCACACCCGACTAATTTTTATATTTTTAGTACAGACGGGATTTCACCATGTTAGCCAGGATGTTCTCAATCTTCTGACCTCATGATCCGCCTGCCTCGGCCTCCCAAAGTGTGGGGATTACAGGCGTGAGCCACCGCACCCTACTCAACAACATTCTGTATACATCTCTAAATGAGACTCAGATGAAAAAGGGCCAAGGCTACCTTTGAACAACTTTGGCAATGAAGTCATCTGTGCAGATGAGTGCATCTGACAGCCCTTTGTAGAGTTTACAGCTCACATGTGTTGAGTCCTGCACATCCATTACCACTGTAAGACAAAATACATAGGAAATTATTTGAGATAGATTTAGCTTCTGACTTTCCAAAAAAGACAGAGGGACCAAACCGCTCAGTGAGAGGTGTTAGCCACCCACACAACTCACCACACACCAGGGAGTCATTCACAGGGTGCTGAAAAGATACGCTGAAACGAGACTCTGAGAGAGGACATACTTCAAATTGGAGGAGCCCAGGAGAATCTAAAAGGCAAAGAGAAAGATCATAAAACAACCAAATATAAGATTTCACACAGGTCGGGCATGGTGGCTCATGCCTGTAATCCCAGCACTTTGGGAGGCCAAGGCGGATGGATCACCTGAGGTCAGGAGTTCAAGACCAGGCTGGCCAACATGGTGAAACCCCAACTCTACTTAAAAAAAAAAAAAAAAAAAAAAGGCCTGATGCAGTGGCTCACGCCTGTAATCCCAGAACTTTGGGAGGCCAAGGCGGATGGATCACCTGAGGTCAGGAGTTCAAGACCAGGCTGGCCAACATGGTGAAACCCCAACTCTACTTAAAATACAAAAAATTAGCTGGGTGTGGTGGTGGGCACCTGTAGTCCCAGCTACTTGGGAGGCTGAGGCAGGAGAATCGCTTGAACCTGGGAGGCGGAGGTTGTAGTGAGCTGAGATCGTGCCATTGCACTCTAGCCTGAGCAACAGAGTCAGACTCGTCTTAAAAAAAAAAAAAAAATTAGCCGGTATGGTGGCGCAGGCCTGTAATCCTAGCTACTCAGAAGGCTAAGACAGGAGAATCGTTTGAACCTGGGAGGCAAGGGTTGCAGTGAGCCGAGTTCATGTCACTGAACTCCAGCCTGGGCAACAGAGCAACACTCTCTCTCAAAAATAAAAAAAAAAAAAGACTTCACACTTCACACAAATAACATTCCTTAAATATACAGACTGAAATTCTTTCTCTCCCTTCCTTGGAAACTAAATCGCACACTTTTTTCACATACAAAACCTACTATGTCATCCACAGATGATAGAAGGAATCAGATTCCAAGGAACCTGCCAGTTTGTTATAAATTTCTCCAGAACAAAAGTAGCTAGACTTTCAATTTTCCAAGATGAAGAAATTTAATCCCTAAAATGTAAAAGTGAATTCTGAAAATAAGTGGCTGAGTGTCTCATTCTACTTGATAAGCAGATATCCAGAACCACTGCCATAAACTCTGCTTTCTATCAAGTATTTGCAGCTGTTAGATGTGCAGCCCATAGTTTGGCAAGCAGAGATATAGAGGCTCTAATCTAAAATAATGTATTTATTCCACATATACATATATTTAGCCATCATATGTTCTTATGCCAGATGTGCCAGCAGCCTAGACACAAGGATCATATACTTTCTTTGTAAAAAGCATGCCTCTCTGTAGGATTAGCTCCATAACTACCTTATGAAAAAAAATATTTTTTTTTTTTTGAGGCGGAGTCTTGCTTTGTTGCCCAGGCTGGAGTGCAATGGCATGATCTTGGCTCACTGCAACCTCTGCCTCCCAGGTTCAAGTGATTCTCCTGCCTCAGCCTCTAGAGTAGCTGGGATTACAGCCATGGACCATCATGCCCAGCTAATTCTGTATTTTTAGTAGAGACAGGGTTTCTCCATGTCAGTCAGGCTGGTCTCGAACTCTTGACCTCAGGTGATCCGCCCACCTCCCAAAGTGCTGGGATTATAGGCGTGAGCCACCACACCCAGCCAGCAAGTTTTTCTTTGTTTTTTTTTGAGATGGAGTCTCGCTCTGTTGCCCAGGATGGAGTGCAGTGGCACGATCTTGGCTTACAGCAACTTCTGCCTCCCAGGTTAAAGCAATTCTCTGCCTCAGCCTCCCAAGTAGCTGGGATTACAGGAGCCTGCCACCACGCCCAGCTAATTTTTGTATTTTCAGTAGAGATGGGGTTTCACCATCTTGGCCAGGCTGGTTTTTAACTCCTGACCTCATGATTTACCCACCTTGGCCTCCCAAAGTGCTGGAATTACAGGGGTAAGCCCCCACACCTGGCCACAAATTTTTCTTATAAGGCCATGTAGTAATATGTTAGGCTTTGTACATCATGTTTCCTGTTCACCTACTCTGCAATATTACCTAGAAATCTGCCACAGACATGTAAATGAACAGCAGTGTTCCAATAAAATTTATTTACAAAAATAGGCTGCCAGACCTAGCTGTAGAAAAATCTCAAAAAATTACTTATTAATGGTTCTGGGATGCATACTGGCTTACCTATCTTTCACACAACAATTAAGTTGGCTTTTTGTTTTGAGATGGCATCTTACTCTGTCTACCAGGCTGGAGTGGAGTGGCACAATCTCGGCTCACTGCAGCCTCTGCCTCCCAGGTTCAAGCAATTCTCCTGCCTCAGCCTCCTGAGTAGCACGGATTATAAGCACCTGCCACCACACTTGGCTAATTTTTGTATTTTTATTTATTTATTTAGTTTGTTTGTCTTGAGACAGAATCTCACTCCATCACCCAGGCTAAAGACCAGTGGCGCGATCTCGGCTCACCGCAACCTCCGACTCCCGGGTTCAAGTGATTCTCCTGCCTCAGCCTCCCAAGTAGCTAGAATGACAGACAGATACCACCATGCCTGGTTAATTTTT